>NW_026623277.1:26158-67872 GCF_030028575.1 Malurus melanocephalus
GGAGAGGAGAGGAGAGGAGAGGAGAGGAGAGGAGAGGAGAGGAGAGGTTTTCTCTTTATGAACTTAAACATTTTCTGCCCACTAAATGAACATCAGATCGGTTTTTCAATTTCTGGTCTTTATGTACTCTGCGCCCAACTCTTATTTACAGAAGATATTTGCCCTGTGGTGTGAATCACCACCTGTGTCAGAGTGCTGAGAACAGTGGACTKCAGGGGAACCTAAATGTTTGCAACAAGGCATTCTGTCTTCCTGAACCCTGCAAAGGAATTTGTGTTGGGCAAGGGCTTACGGAGTGAGTGGAGGAGTGACTGATTTAGTAGACAAAGTAATTTTTATTTCTGATTCAGAATGACCATACGGTAGAAAGTGGAGAAGGATCTTCATTTGCCTAGTGGGTTTCAAAATATTATTGTAGGTTACATTTGTCCTGGCATTATCAGAGGTTACTTAGTGTGCRAGCCCATTTCTGAGAGGAACATGCCCTTCCTTCTAGGAGCAGTATCAGGTATGCTAGATCCAGCTACCCTTTATTGTAGGTCTGCTGTTTCCCTAACAATGCCATTAACTGTTTTTTCCCCGCCCTTTTTCATATTTATACATACAGCACATTAGAAATTCCTTAAACAGTTTTAAAACAGRAAGGCAGCTATTCTTAATCTAAATTCTGTACTTCTCCCAGGCTAAAAGTGATGAAGCAAACTGAAAACAATTGGATTCTGATGGGAACAGCTTGGGTCCAGGGTTTTTTTAGTTTGGCCCCTGTCATCAAGACAATGGGCAAAGGCTTGTCAAGAGTTAAACTGTGAATGGCAGATACTTGGTGCCATGCACACTAATGCTGTCTCCATGCTGAAGGGCCTTTGGCACTGCAGTTTTATTGTTCCAGATCTGCCAGAGCCAGTTAGGGAATCTAAAAGCAAGCTGGAATTGCACCAAAAATCCAAGCTGCTGAGGTTGGTATCTTGTTTTATCTCCTTCTCCAGAATTATACAGTGGCCTCTTAATTCAAGGGATGGCAAAATAAGCCACAAATACCCTGCTAGGGGTGTGTCTGTGTGTTCTTCTTGAAATTAAGAAGATTAGTTCCTAATCTAATCCTCATTAGCTCAATGCTCCCACTCAACTATCCCCTCATATTCTGTTCATGTGTTAGGTGAACAAGGAATTGCTCTTCTCCAGGTTCACCTTSGTTTCTCCGATAGGACAATTATTGAATATATGTAATTTCAGGTGGCCACCCAAATTAGACTGACCCATGCTTGCTTTACAGTTTTGGCTTCCCAAATCCAAAGATATTAATCCTGACTTCAGCTTGCTGTCCATACAGATCCCTTCCCCTCATGGTATTTTAGATTGATTCTCATGGATATTTAGGGTAACTATATGTACACATACCTGTGTATGCATGCAGGTAGGTATGCAGCTGCAACACCCCCATACATCTCTTTTATTATTATTTTTAATAACCTCCCTCCTACCTCTGCTACCCCATTAATATCAGCATTTTAAACAAACTCCAAGTAAATAACTAAAATTACTCAAAACAGGAGAATAGTAAATAACTAAAATTACTCAAAACAGGAGAATCACACTCCAGTAGTCTTTGTTTCGGAAAATTATTATTTATTGCTTCTCTATAATAAAACTACAATATAATTTTCTTAAATCTTGGCACAAGTACTCATTGAAATCACCACGCTGCATAATGTGGTTTAATATTAAAATAAAATTACTAAGCATGGCTAGTAAACTATGAATATTTTATTCTAAGGCAAATGTCCATCCAAAGAGGAGTGTAAATATTTATGCCTGTAAATATAGTACGCAAATATTGCATAAATATTTATGAATATTACATCTAGATCACATGGATCCTGATTTGTTGTGTGCTTTCATTTTAATGGGTCCAGCACTAGTTCCATGTGGCATCCCATCCTTACAYAGAAGGGAGCACCCAAGAATCCTGGATCCTTGTGGCTGACAGGAATGACAAAAGTAAGAGGGCCAGCAAAAGCATAGCCATTTGGCAAGGAAATAAGTATGTTAATCCCTGACCTCCTATATAAATACAGGTTTTAGAAAAAGGGCTAGGATGAAAGGAGACWGAGATGGATTAAAGAGGAGGAGAAAGAATTAAAAGAAGAAAGGATGTCCTGGCTCCAGCATCAATCCAGCTGATGGGATGTGCAGGCTCCTGGAATCTAGGTGTGTCCAGGCTTTGTAGACCTTTTTATAGTGAACTTTTGATGCCCTGGAGATAAGTTTCTCACTTTCTATGCAAATGAGTTATCTTGGGCAGCACATTCTTGTAGACCTTTCTGGAAAYTGGTTGGGGGTTTGAGTGCTCTTGATTCCCCTTTGCATTCTATGCTTGCTCATCAGCCTCATTCCTGCATCTCTGCTGGACTCTGTTGTGCTCTGCTCCAGGAGCCAGAAAAAAGTYAGCTTGTCCCAAAAAAGTCAGCTTTCCCCATTCATAATACTGGCCTCTATTTATTACTTTTAAAGCACAGCTTTAGTGTTTTTACAGTCTACAGTTTTTACTGTTATTTTTAAAGCATAGTTGAAATAATTTGAGCAGCAGGTTTTAGATTAAAATTCAGGTGCAGCTCTTGTCAGGAAAAAGAAAGCATTGGAGGCCTCTCTCAGTGGAACTGGTTTTTCAGTTCCTGATTTTCCAGTTCCCGATTTTCATCAGTGAATGTGGTGAAGGAGGTAAGGATTCTGTGCACGCTTCACCCTGCACAGACCTGTCCCARGTTAGGACAGCCTGTTTGCTTGCCCAGGGCACATTTCAGACACCAGGGTTTAGATGGTGAATTCTTGTAAGTTAATCCTGGGYCAGGRTTTTAATTAAARGRWTWAAAAWYCYKSCYTTTYRCATCTTTTCTCCAAGYCTGGGGTAAAYCCACATGAATTTRGACAAGTGATAGTGAAATAGATTATTTTCTTATATTTCCCTCACTTGATTCTTCTAGTTACAGCCCATTCAGCTTACACAAAAAAGGTCTAGTAAAAGTACTGGTATAAAGTAGAAGTGCAATAGGCAGAAACAAGCCTTCTCCGCCCTACCTGGCAAAGCAAAAGTAAGCAATGATGAGTTTGTTGGGTCTGCCAATGTGAAGATTACTTCCTCTTGCTACTGTATGTTCACAGATGTTTAGAGAAGGTAACATGTGCATTGAGATGAAGGAACAATGGTATAATCTTGRCTGATTGACAAGAAATATGTTTTTAACTTCCAGGAGGCAACATTTCTGACCTGCAGTTTTGTATGAATTTTCTGTCATCTTAAGCATTTTGCTAACTAGCTTTTATATCACTGCATTACCAATTTTGGTAATGCACACTTCTGTTAAACCTAGAAGAGCATTTATATACTCAATGAAGCCGCACATTGCTGAAGGATTTCCACAGATTTCCTATTGTTTGCTGTATTGATAATCAAAGAGAATCTCTGGCTGTAAGTATTCTCTATGAATCAAAGATTCAGGACTCTGGTCAAATAGAAGCATTTGCTTGCTTTCCTGATCTGCAGTTCACACAGATGTCTGAAGGCTGAAGTTTATTGACAAATGTTGACTGAGATGGCTAAGATGGTACAGTTTTATCTGAAATCACTCCTTGGGAAATAAATAGGGAAGTAGCTATTGGCATCAGTAGTGTTGAGAGTTCTCAAATGCAGAAATTCCCATTGATGTAAATGAAAATTCAGGGCAGGGTAAAGACTTGAACTGTGCCAATAAGGCATTTTTTTTGCTTTCTCTGAGCATTTGAAAACTGTAGGTTCTKTAAGACCATCGTCTGTTTTCTTCCTTTATGCACTGGACAGCTMTTTATGTAATGTAGGCCATAGAACAGGGGGAATTTTGCTTTTCTTTGGTATTTGCAGTGACCAGTCCATTAATAGGACCGATTCCACAAAAGCTATGTAAGAGCTTCTCACATTCGGCTTCTGGGCCTGCTGCCTAAAACCATACATCCTCTGCAGTCCCCAAGGTTTGACATGTGCTAAGAATGGTATTCACCATATCCATTATGGATGAATTTTGTGATATTCAAAGAATACACTTAAAGCCATGAGCTCTTGTGCAGTGAGGCATGGGAATATTCCTGTTATGAGCATGCTTATCACCCAGACACAGAGTCAAGTGGCTCTGTTAATTTTTTTCTTAACATGGGGAATAAATTCCATTGGGCAGTTTTGCTTTAATCTCTCGCWATCTTTTTCAGATATTGTCTTTATAGCCAGTATTCATGGTATCTATAATTCAACATCAAATAAGAAATGTCTATGGCAGAACAGCCACAAACCAGTAAATTTTGCTATTATTTATGGGTGTCATTACCTGACCTGGGTTCAACTTTCTTGCTTTGTTTTGGAGAATGTTTCTTCTGTCCTTGGGGAAAGGAAATTGCCACTTTGTGAATTGGTAGAATGGGSTCCTATCCCGTATGTCCTTCTTCAGTCTTCAAAACAAAATATGACCAAAGAAATTGAGAAGTTGACTATGAATTTCTGACAGTTTAGATGTAACACCTGCTTAAAAATGAAACATAAAGCCATAAACCATGTTTCAGCCTTCGCCTTATTTTTAGCTTCAACTATTGAAAGAGCATTTTCTGGAGAATAGTGGAGTTATTGTCAATGAAATGCACAAAGGGTTGTGGTGGATTAGGTCCTAATACTACAGAAAGTAAAATATTCTTCTGAGAATTGTCTTTCCAAACCAGCAGCATGTGCATGGCAGTCCTCTGATGCAGGAAGACAGTCTGAATAGTCTACTGGAACTTGTGTGCAAGAGGGTTTTCTTCCCCTGACGATGAAGAACAAACTTCCTCTTGTGTCTTTCTAGGTGTTGTATCCACCAGGGAAACCTCTGAAGTTCCGGTTTGCCTGGTGATGCATTTTTAACGTTGAAGATTAAAGAAAAAGGAAATAAATACAGGGACTGCTATGTAAAAGGAGAGAGTGAGTGGAGGGTCCTGTTGAATGCATACTGAGTTAGATGCAGTTCCATCTTCCATGAGACTGTGCTTGATCTCCATTCTGTGGCACCAGAGACTTGTGGAATTTGATAGCGTACTGCATGATAATGTTTAGTTTTGAAGCCATCGTTCTACAGGCACATGTTTAAAAATTAGCAATCATAAATCTGTAAGGAAACAAAAAAWTTAGCCAGGGCAAATATTAGGTGATACAGTGTGTTTAGCAAAAAACTACCTGTATTCTTCATGAATTTATTAACATTTTTGGTGCAAATTTGTGCACTTTCCAACTGCCTGAAGAGGCATCAGCTGAGGATTACTGCCCCTTTCTTTAACTAGGCCATTAATTAATCTGTTCTCTGAAGTGCTGCTGCTCAGCTTCACCCTGCGCTACTATGTGGCAGCACAAAAACCAATCAAATCAAGACAAGGGTAGAAGCAATGCTCCTCGCACTCCCTCGACCGAGATGTTGTTTGGCTTTGTGTTCCAGCCCTGGTAGATAGAAGTCTTTTCCTGGCTACATTTTATTGCTTATTACTAGCTACTAAAATAATACCCTGCCACAAGCCACAAAAATGTTCCCCTAAGCCACTTCTGAGAGCTGCCTTGCCTTAAAAATAGAAAGGTTTTCSTCTAAGAATCATCCCTTCAAAAGAAAGGACCTGCCAGATTTGGTCTAGATTTTTTTTTTAAATATTTTTTTCTAATTCTTATACGGTTAAAGGAGGGCAGAGTAGCTGACAATAGAAAGTGACACCATTGCTACTTAGTTAAGAGACTATCCCCATAAAGTATAAAGCATTAGCTTCCTTCAGCTGTTTTTTGGATCTCTTACATAGTCGTGGGACAAATTTGCATCATAGATAAATCAACAGATTAGGAAGTCACTCCCAAGTGACAGGAATAAAAGCATATATTTAATGCAGATAATGCTATCAATTTGGATAGATCACATTCCAGAGATGGTCTGTGTTTCAAATGAAAGTTGACTCCTGATAAGGCATCCAGAAAGTTTTTTGCACTTTTGTGTCAACTTCCTGTACTTGGAAAGGAAAAGGAGATGSTAAGAGACCACTGAGGCAGCCAGTCTCTGTTACCTTGCTGCATGTCCCATAGATTAGATTTCAGCATGAAATCTGAATTTTTGTCTATATCATCTTTTGAGGTAGTGTATTTTGGATTTGGAGGTGAATTGCCAAATAACAGACTGGCAAGGAAGTTTTCAGTTATTCATTGCARTATTGGGTGAAATTTCCTCATGGAAATTCTGATACCAGCACTGGAGATRAGTCTTTGTCTCTGCCTAGAGTAGAGGCAGAAACTTTGGGAAAGGATTGCCTTCCCAGTCTGCATTGATACTGGTGTGTGTACCTGCAGGCAGCATCCTATGGTAGCAAACAGCAAATACTGCAGTTTGCTTTTAAAAATTGCAAAGGGTTTGTGGGGAGGGAGCATGACAGGGAAAGAACAAGCTGGCCTGTAATTACACAGAAGTATTTGACTGGCCTCAGCGGGGTGGCGTGGATGCAACCAAAAACCCAGAATCTCTGATTAAATCTCCTCCTACCTGTGGCATTCACTGAGGATCTCAGATGCCACAGATACAGCCAGAGCCCTAATTGCAGGGTGACAGAGCAAGCTGCAGCAGGAAGAAAACAGCCCCAGACCTTCAGCAAAGGACAAGCAGGGGTGAGCCATCCAATTTACTCCTGAGGCTTGCTCTAGTGTGACATTGGCATGAGGTTCATGCTGCCTTCCAGTCACTGTCACAGGTGGCCWCCAGCACTGAGGAGCTGCGGCACAGATCTCCTGGGAGGCTTTGGGTAAGGCACATCCACACAGCTCCTCTTTGAAGAGCATTTGAGCCTTCAATTTCCTTTTGCAAAAGCCTCTTTTCCTTAGCAAAGAGTTTGGAAATGTAAAAAAAAATTATGACCGTCTCAAATCAGTGTGTGAATTGTGGTTTTAGGGGAAAAAAAAGATATGGGAGTTAAAATCCCTCTCTCTTGTAAACTGTTGGCTAGCTAGAAAACATGAGTTTTCCACAGAACAATGAAGSGARTAGAGGATAGAGAATTTCCAAAGCTACCGGATAAAGGGGACCATAGCAAACTGAGAAAAGTATCCTGAAGTGTCTGGAGCATATCAAATTGGGAGTTGGGAATTTGAAACAAAGATGTATCASAAAGATGTAGGAGGAGTTGGATGAATTTTCAACACTAAAAATCAAACATGCATGATGGGTTAGGTGAGTAGGGAACAGGGTCCTTGCTATCCCCCAATCCAAGAAAAATTCTAGCAGCTAGCAGCACTTTGAAGTAAATGAAAGGAAGTACTTTTGACGTGACATGTAATTGAATTTATGACATTGCTCTTACCCAGTGGCGGAGACCAGATGCCAGGATTATCTCTTAGGGTATTTTAGGGTATCCCAGTGATTTCCTGTAATTGCTTGGTCAATTCTTTGGAGTGGAAGAGGGAGAGAGAGACTTGTACGTGAAGATTTCAGTACATGCACACAGACTGGTAGCCTTGGCAGCGTTCACAATGGGTTGTGATCACAAATGGAACAAGCAAAGGAATTGCTCCTTGGCTTTGTGAGGCTGGGAACTACCTTTCCAATTTCACAGGCAATAGTGGGTAGAGGCAGAGTTAAATGGCACCTGATATGTCTCTGTACCACAGATGAGACAGCKCATGGAGAAGCTTAAAAAGGCCTTTCCTTCAAAGACACCAAAGACGTACATAAGACCAGTACTGACATGAAAAGAATTTCCTCGTTCATTTCCTTGGGAAGTAATCTGAACACGCTATCCTCACTTGTCCTTGAATCTGGTGTTTGCTCTGTRTATAGAGATGAACACTTGTACAGAGCAGGTGTTATATAGTTACACAGGATATAAGCTATCTATTTACATTTTGCTCCTGGTTATTATATCTTTGCATATTTGTAGTGTCTTCTTTAGGATTCCAGAGGCATCTACATGCAGCGTAAAGTCTTTCACAGCTGAGAAGTTAGTGGCTGATGTGTTTACCATTATATGAGTGCTTCTGCTGATGCAAATTGTCCTACCACCCATAAATCTAGGACTACGCCCTAGAATAAAGTTACCTTCAAAAGTTATTGCCTTGCTGAGAAAAATTTGCTTTGATATTAGACACTTCAGCTTTGAATCTGAAGGGATATGATTCAAGATGGAGATTGCACTGCTCCATCTTCCTTCCACACGGGCCTTGAACTGTTCCTGGTGTCTGTTTCACAGCCTCAGGCTCCAGGTTGAGCATCTGTGTATTTCTGTGGAGTCTGGCTTGTGCTGCATGATGTTTTAAGGATTACTGCAGGGCCCAAGTCTACCAAATAATGTATCAGGAGTCACAAGAGATTGGAGATTTTGAGATTCTCTACAAAATGCAGTTATTTCAGGCTTATTGGAAGTTTGTTCTCCCAGGTTACCACAATAACAGGGTGAAGGGCAGGATGATGAAGCACCGCTTGCTTACAGCTATTCCTCAGCTTGCTCTTTTGGGCCTCATATATCATAGTGCTTTTCCTTGAGGAATAATACAGTAGTTGTGTGCATTTCCCACTGCATTTGTTTGTTTGTTTGTTTGTTTGTTTGTTTTTTTTTTTGATAACTTGTTCACACTTTATTATACTGGTTCTCTAGCTGTAAGCATGTTTGTACATGGATTAAATTAAAACAGGTAAGCAATCTGATGGACTTAAATCAAAATGTCTCCTATCAGCTTTGCCTGAGCTGTTTTGCTCCTCTTTGTATTTACTTGGTAAGCTTGCATGAAAGATAAATCTTGCAACTTTGGTAAGAAATACTTGGAGATTGAGGTGAAACTGACCTTGCAGCTATCTCAGGATTTAATTAGCCCATCCATTTTGGAAGTGCTAAGCCATGTGCAGAACCTGCTGCTGCTGCTGTGATAGGAGTGGCTGACTGTCCTTGCTGAAGAATTTTTTTGTTATCAAAGGTGGGATTTGGGTCCATCATGTCAGCCGCGGTGACTGTGTCTTGCTTGTTCAGCCCTGGTTCTTGTAATGTGATTATCTRCTGCACACAGCTCGATGTGGCTGTCTCTGTGACTGGTGGTCCACGTGCATGGTGTGTGGCCTGCTCTCAGCCCTGGTATTTCAAGAATTTTTTTGATTTTACACGGGTTACCTAATGTTAGAAAACACGAATGCTGCAGGTTTCTATATGTTTAAAAACGTATTTGCCAGACCTTCCCTCATCTCTCACCAGTGGGAAGGAAATGGTAGTGCCTCTGCTTTTTGCTTCTCCTTGACTGCCTCGTTTAGACTTGTCAGGAAGAGTGAATGGATATGAGCTGAATGGGTCTGAATGGGGAGTTAAACAAACAGACTTCTCGCTGGCAAAAATCACAGTGGCACAAGTTCATGGTGCTTTGAGCATACAGCTGGCAAGCATAAATGTTTTTTTATGGATTAGTAAGCAAAGTGCAAGCCCAGAGAACACCTCTGCTGTAGAAGAAGTAATTTTGATCTTTCATGCTTCACGTATGAAAGAGATACGGGAACTCTGGCAAACACAAATGAAAAATGCTTGCAATTTAGCTAAGTACTTACACATGAGTTTTGCACAGTGCAGTCTTTGCCAGGGTATTTATATCAGGAAGGCTTCAGAGACAAATGTATTCTACCAGTTCCCGCAGCAAAATAGACACATTGGATCTCAACGCGGCACTGGATGCAGAGGAAAATACATTGTACACACAGGATTTGCCTTTAGGCACTGTCCTGTGCAGATTTGCTGAAAAAAAAATGCACAAGACCTGGTTTCAATCACCCAAAAGGCTGTCTTTCATGACAAAAAAAAAAACAGGTGGGGGAGGTGAACCAGGTTGGGACATCAGATTTGTCTGGCTCATGCRTCAGGGCAGACTTGGGCTGCAGTGGGAAGGGAATGTGCATGTTCTGTTGCCAGGTGGCTGCAAACACAAATTTAGCTCCTGGTGGTCTTACCTTGGTTGAGACTTGGGGGTGCTTCACAATGTGCCAGGACTAACAACAAACTCTTGGATGGGAACACATGCAGGTGTTGACAGGCTGGTAATTCATGTATGTGGGCAAGTGCTGCTCATGTTGTCATAAAGTCAGGGTTCACCAAAGCCACTGTGGCCTCTGGGTAAACAGCAACCTGCCCCACACCCCAAAACAAGGGCTTGAACGATCCTGGTGCTCYGAACATCACTTTGTCCTTTCCCAAAAGCAGCAGCATGGCCTCAGGCCACCAATGCAGCTGTCTRGATGTGACTGAACCAATCCAGCATGCCTTAACAAAAAAAAGACCTTACCCAGACCAAGAGCAAGCATCTGACAGGGCTGCGGGACCCAAACGTGGGAAATGAAACATAGCTCAGTCAAAGAAAATGGGGAATAAAAGTCACCTGGAAAGAGTTAACCATTCAAAGTGGAGGCAGGGGGGAGGGCACGCTGCTTTAATCTTTTTATGGTATAAAAATTTCGTGACTGAGTTAAAGCCCTACTGTTTGGACTGGATGATGTTACGTAATTCTCAGAAATGAGAGCAGCTGGCCATGGTACAGATACCTCCTAGCAAGCCCTGCAGTGCACAGCACATCATTTACCAGGCCGTAAAAGAAAATACATTTATTAAGGGGCTTGGGAGTGAAATTTGACATGCTGGCTTGGCTTTTAGCTGTCTGGATTTCATTTACAGCTCCACTGTTTTATTTTCCACTAAAATAAATAAATAAATGAATGAAGCCCTCTTTGCTCACTTTCCCTAACTGTTTTTTGGCATGCTTTTGGGTAAATCCAGTGTAGAGAGCCCAGGGGTATTGATGAGAATGTTAATGGCAATATAGCTAAACACGCAAAGGTCTTGGCAAAATCCACATTCTGGAGGATCTGGAAAAGGCAGACAARTAATGGAAGTATTAGAAATCACCTGGCTGTTGGAGTTTTTCACTCTGAGGAAAACTGAGAGCATGTCCTGAGCGCACCAAATAATGTGAATTTTACAAACATTTATTGCTATTTCCTGATCTTTCCTCTTCCTGCCCAACACCCACCTCTTCCTACCAGCTGCACCACCAGATTTTCCATTTCTTCCTTGCCTTTGCCTCTTTTGTTTGCTTGTGTAATTTGGGGGAGGGAGGAAAAATCATAGTTTTTGGGGCTGTTTTCTGCCATTTAGCTACGGGACAGATTTCATTGCTCATACAGTTGCCAAAATGGACCCTGAGCTCACCCTGGTGTTGTTGCCCTGCTTTGCCGTGGTGGAAGGTAACACTGGCTGTCGACTTCACCACAACAYGCAAATGTGACAGCAATGGCAATGTGTCATCTACTCACAGATGATGTGGTTGAGAAATAGGTGATGTTRTTTTTTTAATACTGTTTCCCAAAGCAATTAAGAGCCCTTTGGAAAATGTGTCCCTGGGTGGGCCAATCATCCATGCTCTAAAACCTGTTGAGACCTGGTGAGTCTGGCCCTTGTGCCAGGAAATTTCTCATTTAAAAATAAAATAATATAAACCCTGTTCCCCCCCCCCCCCCTTCAATTATTCCAATAATAGTATCTACAGCTAGGTATTTAAGGTACATAGCTGAACTTTAGGTAAAATACTTTTTAAAAGCATGCAAATAGAAGTAGTCAAAATGCTAAAGAATTAAATCTGCATCTTCAATTTTAAAGGTCCTGAAAAGTGCACATGGTAGCACTGCGGATAGGAGGAACTTCAATTCTTCCACACTTGGGAAATCAGCTTAAGTCCCTTATAGGTCAAATTTTATTTAGCCATTCCTCCCCRCAGTACTTGCCACCAGAAACATGTGAATATTTAGGAGCTGTTGCTGGATTTTTTTATCCATGTATTTGGTGTTTTAAGATTTTAAGAATGTCCTGACTTTTACCTTCCCTATTTTCCAGACAACTGCTCACCTAGCAGTTTGCTGGGCTACTAATGGGTGTGTTGGGAGGAGGGGAGGACCCTGGGAAGTGGAATTCAGTTTCCTGACCTCCCCAGGGGCASCACAGCATGCATGAGCTGGACCAGCCACAGCACTCACTGTGGCTTTGCACCCTGCCTGGGCTATTGCCATTTTCAGAACGTGTCATTTTTCCTCCAGGCTGAAAGATCCTAGCAGATTTTGGTAGTGCAGTTAGTACAGAGGAAGGCACACATGCGACCATCTGGTATTGGCCAGCTGGGGGCTGGTAATTCGTCACTTTGGTGTTAACTGGGCAGGATCCGAGCAGCAGAGTCAGAGAGCAGCATCGAGTGGGCAGGGTCCCAGCAGCACTCTGGGCAGCACGAGAAAAGCACTGAGGGCTGTGTTCTGATTCTGGAAGCTRACGTGCTGGCTTCAGCAGGAGCCATGTGAGTGTAACTGCTGCCAAAGACAGGGCCCAAAGTTTAGTATTTCTCCAAGTGAGGTATAAAAATAATTATGAGCTTAGCCTGCAAAACTCAGGTCCGAATTCSTAACCATCTGGTGTTAATGGTCTGAAGTGAAACTTCAGACAAAGGTTTCATTTTACTTRTTATTCATGAGAAAAGCCCCTGGCCAGTGACTGCAGTTTTGTTCATTACTTATGGAGCTTCATAACTGCTGCCTCCCTGAGGGGTAGGGGGTGCAGAAGCCTCATGCTGTTCTGCTTTGACTTTGGGCAAGTGGCACTGAGCACAGACAGTGGGATTGCTTGGAGCACACAGAAGAATTAAGAAGCTCCATATAATATTTATCCTCTCACCATTTTCACTTCACTGACATTAAATTTAATCTTCCTWAAAAAAATCCCTGCCCAAGAGCTTATTGAATGACTGTACTCTTAAGACAAAAATATTTCTGTGCTGGAATTAACTCCTACTGTGATCCATGAGCAAAAGCTGGTTTTAGGCCCTTTGTTAAAACTTTAGCTRCATACCAGGCCAGAACTAGGTGGAAGGACTATGTGGAAAGCATATACTTTTTTCCAGTTCAACTGCAATGCTGTAGACAAAGCCTTCCCATTCCAAATAGTAGAGAAAGATGTTTTAATTCTGAACAGGGCAAGCAGAAGACTGTGACATGGTGAGATATGTTGATAAGGGGAAACAGAGAGATAGAAAATGTGGCAAACAAGATCTCAGGCATGTGTGACAACTCCATGAGAAAGTTCCTTGCTCATTGAAGTTTCTGATGGAGACTTTTACACATTGCTGTGTGGTCCAGAAAKTGTTACTCACTACATACTCATTACTGGAGTAAGAAATGGCAAAKCTATTCAGCCTCCTTCCGTACAGACATTCTGGCATTTTCATTAAAAATTTTGGGTCAAAACTCAAATTTTCCAGGTGGGAAATATCTCTTCTCTGCTTTTCTCTATGTCGTCCAAGTACAGCAGTTTGTGAAGACCATCAGGGCTGTGTTGCTGGTCAAAAAAAGTTTTCAGYGAAAATACTTCAGTTGTTATTTCTAGCCAATAAAAAAAAACCCAAGAAATCAAAACAAAACCAAAAAACCAACAACAACAAAAGGGGGAATGCTTATTTTGTTTATCTGCAAATTCATATTGCAAATAGTAAACATATTGTCACAAAAGAAGCAAGAGCAGCAGAAATGAGAAGCCACTGAAAAAGTCTGCTTTCCCGCTGCAATCTCATCTTCCTAAAATTTTTGCCAGCCATTCTCTCATACCTTGATGCTTGATGTTAGACACTCTCCCCTTAGGGCGGATTATTATTATGTGGAAAATGCCAGTGTTTGCAGCACTCTGTGGCAAGTCCTAATCACTGCCATCAGACTGARATATTTATCTGACCCTTAACCTTCATGGCACATGTCCACACTGGTGGTCCTCCTTGATGGTTTGGAACAAATTTCACAGGAGGTCACTCTGGGCAGGCCAGCACGGTAGCTGATTATTTGCTGTAAGCTGTTTCATCTGCATGCTCCTGAAGAGGTTGCTCTTGTTTTTCTTGCACATTACCCTCTCTGAGGCATTGGACTTGATGTAGAAATTTCCAGAGGTAAACTTTTGGTCTTTRAAGTGCAGAATGTAACCAAACTGAATATTTTTTTCTCTCCCAAGACTGTCACTCTCTGGGAAGMCTGTTCTACTCTCTGCTTTTATTCATGGTGCTGTGACTTTTATCAAGACCCACTGGGGAGGGAGCACCCCCATCTCAGTGCCATCTTCAGCTTTACTTGATCATTCAGCTAGCACCTTTGCTTTCTCTTACAGTGTTTGCCAGAATCCTTAAGGCTCCTGAATCCCAAAATATCACCTTTGGATCCGTGGTGACGTTGCGGTGCASAGCAACTGGCCATCCAGTCCCTACTGTCACCTGGCTGGAAAATGGGAAAGCTGTAAGTGCCTCTTTTTGTGCTTTTGGCCCTGGAGGATGGCTATCAGCCAGAAGAGCAGCAGGGCTGGGAGCCAGAACCAGTGGTTTCTATTCCTGCCTAACTTAGCAYCTTGTTGTGCAATCTCATTGAGTCMATTTCATCTCTCTGCTGCAGTTTCCTCCTCTGAGAAAACATTGTCCCCYTTCTCCAGAATGTTGAATGACTTCATTTGTTAGGATATGGAAAGCCCAAGATGAACAGTGCTCTACACCCTTTCAACTTTCCTGCAAGCCAGGATTTCTAAGACTTCATTGTGTATTTTGCAGCTTTCCTTTCCTTTTTTAATAACATGGCAACAATGACAAGGCAAGATAGCTTATTTGACAAWGTAACACAAATCACAAATACAGCAAAGTCTTGAAGTAAAACACCTGTGGAACAGTACTATGCACAGCATATTTGAAGGAGAGAATAGATCGGAAATTTTCTAGACTGACCTAGGTGATATGAAATATGTCACCAATTTATCCCTGGCCAGAAGCATGCTCTTGAGAAAGGCACATCCTCTTCAATGGGGGCAACCAAGGGATGCAACTCCACTGCAAAACCACAGAAAGTTTCCRTGATCTAATGATCCTGACCACTTAAGATAGGTGCTTGCTTTCAGTTTGCCTGGCTCTCATGCCTGTSTGCAGCTATTGCAATGCCTCCACTTCAGTGAACTGAGGACTTGCACAACACCCAGTATTGCCTGTGTGGGAGCGAGCAGGGCACTACAGTCATGGCAGCTCTGCAGCCCAAGCCTGCCATGGGTTTCATCTTCATGTGCTTGTAGTGAACATGTTTTATACACTCTTTGGTCTTCTGGCAGCCTTTTTAAGGACGTGAACCCAGGGTGTGGTGCTGGAGAGGCAGGCAGAGTGTCTGGTCAGTTTACCTCTGCTTTTTCTCACTGACCTCCTCTCAGCCCCAAGTCCTTCTGAGCACAGGCTCATTCCGACCATTCCTCTGGACTTGCTTGTCCAACAGGACCAATAAATCCTCTTGTTCCTTACAGTAGGGGGCTATCACTATCCTGCTTTTTATCTCCTCTTTCCATACATTATAACACATAATGAAGTCCTCCTGGTTACTCTGCAGGCTGTCTTGCCTTCCTTGCCTCCTCTATACCTGTTGTGTCCTCCAGTCTGATTAGGGCTAATTTTCTATATTCCCTCAACCTTGCTAGGCAGAGCAGCAAAGGGATCAGATCAGCCTGTGCTGAGACCTCTGGRTGCTCAGTGGTTTCTGATAATATTTAGTTTGAGACAACTGCAGGTGTTTATTTAAGACTTCTTCCCCACTGGGAATTAAACATTTGGCAGGAGTTTGGGGTGCCTGGCAAGGCCAGCATATTTCCAGAGCACAGACGTGTCCTCTGTTGAGCTCTCTACGGATCCCACAGGGAGCTGAGGTACCTGAGATGACGTTCTGCCCCTCACTGGTGTCATGCCTGACCGGCCATGTCTGCTCTGCCCCATTCCTGTCTGAAAGACATAGCCCAGTCCCAGGAGGGTGGTGCTCCAGATTGCTTCACTTTAAATATGGCAAGGAAACCTTAATGGGAGCCCAGCTCTGGGAGAGTCAGCAGGAAGCCAGTGGATTGGAGATGGAGAATTTGAGGGCTGGCTCACAGCAATGGTGAGTCATTTGAAGATGCAGCATGCCTGTGGCATTATGGTGTCTGAACACCGACCTGTAATTGTCCCRAGGCTCAAAGAATGGGTGTTTACTGAACTTACTGAGCTGCCTTGGAAGAGGAGGATGGAAACTGCAGCAGCTGCCTTGTCTACCTAAATAGAAACAAAATCATTTCCCTCCCGCTATGCACCACAGGGCATCATGGACCTTTTAATGCAGTTTTCCACACATTCAAGAATAAATGAGGCAGGTGTGAAGATGTGAAGAGGTCTCTAATTTGCTGGTAGCTGAGGCAGTGTTTTGAAGGCTAAAAAGAGAACTCCTGGAAACAGAATCTCAGGAAATGTGCTTGAAATGGGAAGGGAATCAATTAACGTGAGGGAACATCTTGAGGCTTCCAGTAGAGAAAATAACAGCTGGTCAGTGTGGAATTCCTAGGCACCACTACCTGTGATTTTCCTCAGTGCGTGGTTCATGCTGCTTGTACTGCTTGCAGTTACCAGAGCAAGAAGCTGCCTGTTCCAAGCCAGAGGGAGCAATTCCAGCTCTCTGTGCTCAGCAGGCACAGTCCAGCACTGTCAGATGTGGTATCCCCACAACCTGAGGAGCAAGCAGGGGCAGAAGGCTGGATTAGCACAAGCTGCTCAGGGCAAGCAGGCACCTATCCCAGAGGGGTGCTGCTAGTCAGGGGCAGCCTACAGGAATATCCTCCTTTCCACTGAGAAGGTCCCTGCACCATTTTAGTGCTGAGTGGTTTCCRGAGAGAAAAAGATTCCAAAACTAAATTTGAGCAGCACTGTAACAAAAGAGAAATCAAGAACAAAATAGAAGAAATAACCCCTGAGCTCCCACCGTCTTGAGGTGGCTTGATGTTTTAAGACCAGAAATACCCCTGGTCCCTGAGTTTGCACAGTGTCTGACATACCTGGTGCAGCACTTACAAACTGTGCTGGTCTGATTATTTAGTGATTTCTTCCCATGAATATTCTGTCACCACAACCCCAAGCTGCGTTTGAGTGAGGCAAAACAAATATGTTCTTCTCAGCTTTTTCTTTTCATAGAGAATCAAATCTGCTTACAGGACATGATACAACACCGATGTGTTCCTTCTTGCTTTTTCAATTATCGCTGTCAATACCTATGGGTATTTCATCTCACTGAAAGATCTCACTGAAAGATCTCATTGAAAGTGCAGTTTTACCAACCTCCATGGAGTCAGATTGATATCTCTGTGTTCTCAGTCAGATATGTAGGCAGAGTGCTTTGCTGGGATGGATCCAGGGAGACAATCTGTAATGTTCTTAGAGTCAGGTCACACCTGTAGCACCCACAGGCAGCCATATCTCACTTGAGTTGCATTTGATGCTTCCTTTTAGTATGAAGGTTAGACCAGGAAATGCTCTCTTTCCTACCTCCTTTGCAAGATAAGAGTCTGCATGTACCATGCCCGCCTACTTTAATGAACACCGTATTGGCAGGAAAGACTTGATGGTAAATCAAGCCCAGCCTGCCAAAATCAGCAGGCTTTGAGCTCATTTGCCTGGGAATTTCTTATCTGGGAAAAGAGCTGGCCAAAATCATTGTATTTGCATCTCCTTCCCTACTTCTAGTTGTCAGATAAGAAAATCTACCAGATATCTGTTGAAGTGTTGGAGTCAGAGCACTTTCTTTGCTCATGACAGCTCTGAGGGTATGGCAGTGGTTATATTAATCCAGAATCAATGACTTCGAAACTATTTTCTTTTCTTCCTCTGTATAGCGGAAGTCCAGGAAGTCCACAAAGTCATCTTGCTAAGGCATGAAGAAGCAAACAATTTACTACAAGAAGCCAGCTCAGTTACATAAGTCAAATTGTGACTATGACTCTCTTGAACTGAAACCTAACTGCAAAAGTATTGCTGAAGTGTGAAATAGGAGAGATCTTTTAACATTTATTTTTGTATGTGAAGTCAGCTGCTATGAAAGCACCAAAGTAACACCAACCGGAGAGCTTTAGCTCTCCGGCACTTTTGTCTCCTTGCCACATCTTCCTCTGCTAATTTAAATGCCTGGGACTGTGCCTCTTAGATTTTTCCTTGGTTTGCTTGTTTTCCTCTTTGTTGGAAATGCTGCTTCATCAGGTTTTTGCTCGTTTAGGTTTCTGCAGGGTCTGTAACAGAAAGTGTCCAGGACAGAGTGGTTGATTCCAGACTGCAAGTGTATGTCACCCGACCTGGTCTGTTCACTTGCCTTGCCACCAACAAACACAGCAAAACTTTTGGAGCCGCAAAAGCAGCAGCAACCATCAGCATTTCAGGTATGCAAGGAAAGAAGAGGTCATTAAAATTTTTAACCTTTCCTGCTGGGGAAGAGGAAAGGGGTGTGGAGTGCTCTGGAGGAAGGGGGGAAGTCTTGGAGAGCTGATAGTGTGCAGGGGCCTAAATCTGAGTAYGAGTGCATCCTCCACCAGGCTATTTCCTCGTATACTCTTACACTTTGGAGGCTGGCACAGCTGTCATTTCCTGAATGTTTGCTGCTGTCTTGTACTCTCTGTCCCAGCAGCACACTTGGTAAGTTCATCCACGTGGAGGAAGTCATGGCTGTGACCCAGCATTGGTATCACCTAACAGCAAAGTGAAAATAACTGTGAGCAGTTCTGCTACACAAGGGGTGGCATCCAGAGAGCAGGATGGCTGCTGTCAGAGGAATATCCTGCCTTGCCTAGAGTAATCTCTTCTCCCAGGGACATCTTCCAAATGTGAAAAGGATAATGAAATATTTCAAAGAGAAGAAATACTGTATTTCCCATCCCCATTTCTACTTTTAGCCTAGTCAGGTCTCTGTCCTACAGGTGCAGTGGAGCGGACTGGTACTTTGGGCTGGTGGGAGAAGTTGTRCTCCTCCAGGCTGTGTGTGCTCAGCCAGAGGAGAACAACCCCCAGACCTGAGCAGGAACCTGCCTTRGCCTCATCCCAGCTCAAAAGGCTCTCAGGACAGAGGTGTCCTGCCCTTGGCTGGTGCTCAGTGCCTCCTCCCTGAGCTGGCAGAGCCCAGCTMCTTGCAGGCTGTGGGCACCAATGTGTGCCAGCGCTGCATCTCCAGCCCTGGYTGCTCTCACCTCTTACAGCTGCTGCCTGAAGCAATGGATGTTTTTGTGGCTTAAACAGGGGATGCTGTTGTGTGGTGACCCAAAGGAGCAGGATAGAAGTGTGGGTTTACGGTGCAAGAGTCCATTTCAGCTGGCACTRCCTTGAATAATCCACTTCCTCCACTGCATTCCTTCTCACTTTATAGTGTTCAGTGTTGCCCAACGTTTCTTCCCCACAAGATGGTACAAAATATCCCCAGAATTTAGGTGCGTTTTTTTTTTTTTTCCCCAGAGAGTCTACAGTTCTCAGACAGATTTCCTATCATGGAAATCTTAACTTACGCAACTCAGAGAGAGAAATGAATTGTTACTAATGTCTTTTCCATTTCTTCTTTCTCCTGGTTCATCACAATTCCTGGATCTGACGCCTCTCGGCAGAATGGAGGTAAGAATGGCTTTCTGTGATTTTGTTGAGGCTCTTTCTGGGCCGGGAAGAATAATGATGAATCAAAGGACTTTGGTTAATTTGGCTTAAATGGGGTGATAGGGCTTCTGGATGCCAGTCATGCAGATGAGGTTCACCTGAAGGGATTACTGAGCTCCTTTAGAGGGACATAGTTGGAGACTGAGCTTGGGTAGATAAGGATGGTTTTGAGTCAAGCCAGCAGTAAGGGTGTTTGAAATATTGTAGTGGGAAGAATATTCTAAAGTAAATTCTATTTGGCTACAGAGCTGTAATTTCACTTGGCCTTATAAATTTTCATGGCAAAGCTTAACYGCAAGTTAAACTCCTGCCTGTTGGCAGTTAATAAATGTAATTTGGTTTGGTGTTCACCAGGTTAGGGCAAGAGAAGTTTGTATTTGTTCCAAGCAGAGTTATGGATGAGTAAAAGCCATGTGATGAGAAATGTACTTCTACTTTGTAATTTTGGGAGTACTGAACAATTCAATTGGCCTTTTCTTTTTAGAATCCTACAATATTTGTACATGCTGCCCTGGCAGATCAGTCTGAAAGGAAAATGAGAGTATTTAACCTGGGAGATGGGCTGGGARCTTCTGGCCATCAGGGAAAAGAGTAGAGCCCAGAAAAATATGTGCCAATGGCTTTGCCACTCTGCTGACACAGACTCCCCACAAAAGCCTTTGCCTCTGTCACRAGATCTTGCAAGATTGAGTCAGGAAGTTTGCAAGTGATTAAGTGACCACCCAATGATGATGACAGACTTATGCCTTGCACCTTCACCTGGGCAGGTATGACAGGCATGGGAAAACAGATGAAGTGCAAGACCTTCTATCCTACAGATGTTCTCAACATTTGCTGCATGGTGTTCSCTTTCTGTGACAAATCATTGGGAGAAACACCTTGCTACTTCTCCATCACAACTTCCTTGCATATTTTAGAAAAGCAAGGGAACATAACATTACCACTGGTGGCTCCTGTCAGACTTCTTCTGCTGCCCCCTCAAGTCAGCAGYACAGCTGCCCACACAGTCCTGTCCATGCTTTTGCTTCTGGGGCAGAGGAAGGATGCAACTTTCAGATTAAGCACAATGGGAATTCATCAGGAATATGACCCCTGCYATGCCAAGAACATGTGGGTTGTTGGGAGCAGTGCATTGCTTTGTTTCTGGAAACGTGCTGTGTGCTGGGGAGATGTCATGGACTGTGAGACGGGTGCAGCATGCTGGGGGACTCCTGTGTCACATGAAGAAGTGTTCATGGAGCCTGGGACAATGCWGACTGTCACAGCATTGCCAGCACTTTGGTTAACCTGAAGGAAYTGGTGCCTTCCTACATTTTTTTTATCCAATGTGACACAGAAAAAAAAAAATCTAAAAAAAAAAAAAATCACATGGACTCCAAAATAGAGCAGCTACAACAGGACCAGGTAGTGTAATCCACAGAGAGCAGCATCTGAAGAGCAGAAGTGTGAACACCCTGTAGTATCCCCATGTCTATGTACCTCCAGCTCTCTGAAGAACAAAACATCAAGAAACCCCAAGTTAACAATGGATGATTATAAGGACAGGGGAAAGAAATAAAAGGCGTAGATACAAATAGCTCTGTTGACTGCTCCAAATGGTTGGCATGTTGTGAATTGAACTCCTTGACCCCAGTTACGCTGACCGAATGAGCAGTGGGGACAGCTGCAGCCAGCCCTCCTCCCTGCCCTGATTTGGCCATCCCCTACACACAGGGAGGCTGTGTTCCCAGCTCTGCCTTCCATACCAAGGACACTGCATCCCACAGGCTGCACAGRCAGAGGACACCTCCTAACCTGCAGACCTTGCTGCTGCTGGGTGACTGTGGGAGCAACTGGAAGCACGGCTAATCTGTGCTCTTACCCTGCTGCTCCCTTTTGATGGCCATGGGCAAGAAGGGAAGGAGRGGGAGATTTCCTAGATGCAAAATTCTGCAGGAAAGATAAATAAATGGCTCTCAAAGAAGATGACCATACTCTGATTTTTATTGCTCCTACRTAGCTCTGTCTCCATGCTGTGTGTCAGGACTTTATAAAGTGGGAGATGTGGTGAAGAGAGAAGATGGACCTGGCAGRGAAACACCAGGAAGAAAAATACAGAGGCTTGTGTCTTCTTCATCTGTCAGCCCCCCAGCTAAACTTGTGGAAGAGGGGCAGTGTCAGGAGTGATGCAGGAGCTAAGGAAGGGCAGGCAGGAGCTTGGTCTGATCTTGTGAAAAATTCGCTGGCACATGATGGGTTGAACTTACCTGGCTCCTGTTCATTGAGTCTCTCTTAAATTAAACTCTAACTCTTGTCAGCAGAGTGAAAAATCCTGCAGCAAGCAGCAAGGCCGATTCCTACTGCAGGGAAGAAGGAAAGTAAAGTGTTTTCCCATTTAGAGCCTAGGGGCAGGGTGAAGGGCCATGCTATGTCAGGTCATGGTTCTGTGTGATCATTCAGTCTTTTGTCCGCTTAAAATGTTGACRCCACTTGGTCAGACCCTCATCCCTGGAGCTCACCCGGGCTGACACCAGGGTACCTTGCAGAAGTTTCATTCTTGGATTTTATTAGATGATTTTAGTAGTTATAAACATSTGCCATCTCCTTTGCCCTCTGTTAGCCTCACACACTCTGCTTTATTCAGAAAGAGAGGCATTGTGCTTGTGCAGCTGTTTAGGGCTGTGAGCTWACTCTGTGTGTGTGTGTGTCCTCTTGTTTCTGACAGCAAGCTGTACAAGGGTGACGCAGGTTACTGCAGCACGTACAGAGGTGAGGTGTGTAGTGCTATCTTGGCGAAGAATGCTCTTGTTTTCTTCAACTCCTCCTATGCTGACCCAGAGGAGACCCAAGAGCTGCTTGTGCACACTGCCTGGACTGAACTGAAAATGGTGAGTTCATTCTGCCAACCGGCTGCTGAGTCTCTGCTGTGTAACTACATCTTCCAGGAGTGCAATCCCTCGGGAGCTGGGCCAGCTCCAAAACCAGTGTGCAGGTAAATGAAGAAAAAAAATGCTCATGTTTTATTTTCATTTCATGGGGATTTTTAGGCAGCAGGGGAATGGTGAGAGACTTYGCAGGTTTGCTGTAGCAGATGACGCTGAGTGAAGCTGGACCCTCTAGGTTTGCACAGATTTACCCTTTGCTCTCTGCTGTGTATACACAGACTGATTCAGCTCTTGCTGTGCTCATTGCTAGGGTGTGGTCTGAGCTCCAAGTCCAGACCTCTATGTTATATCAGATATTTAGAGGACAGTGTTGAAAAGAAGTATCCATTTAAATGACATAAATGATGTCAATATAATAAACGATACTGTTATCAGTTAAATCTTACTAGGCCAGTACATACGTATTATTACTAAAAAAAGTGATTGCTTCTTTGGAATTTTGACTAAATGTGGCTCCAGGGGATGCAACAAATCTGGCCAAGGCAATACACCAGTCATTTAGCACTTCTTGCTATGACAAAAATGTGACAAATATGATGAGACGAGAGACACTGCCTTTGTAATTTTACCTGCTAAACCAAAACTCCAATCTGGTTATTGTATCCTTGTATATGCAGAGAAATRTCCATTGAAATTGGGCTGACAGGCACCCTGAAGAGTTCAAAGCATCTCTCACTATAGCTAATCTACTGTTGACAGGTATTTGTAAACACATCCCAGTGACAGAGACACTGTGCCTCCCTATGCAACGTCCTGAGCTGTCCTTCCCTCCTTGTTCCTTATTCCCTTACCATGGTCACGGAGACGAGYTTCTTCTCTTCCTCTTTGCAGTGAGATTTTACATCTTCCCCAGGTTCTCTGACCAGAACAAAACAGGTTTCCCAAGCTCWGCACATAGCTTTTGCTTTTCTGTCCAGACCAGGTTTTGTTATTCTCAACTATAATGAAAGTATGATTGCTTGGTGTGCTTTGCAGAGGACAGCCCTACATACATATACCAGCCTGAAGCTTTCTTTTTGTCTGACATATTCAGCCCCTGGAAGATTACCCATTTACAWTTAGGCAGCTGACATCCCTGCCTAAAGTGCAGTGCTTTGTTCTTGTCTTCCTTGAAACACGTTTTAAAACACTATTCAGATCTGTGTTTATTGGAACAGTGGCCACAACTCTRTTGTCTCAAATAAAATACAAGTCTCCTCTACAGACATGGCAAGCACACTGCTARCTGAACTTGGGCCAGATGTCTAATGGAAATAATTTCTCCAGTTATGTAGGAGCTTTTTAGGACAATTAGCAGCATGTTGTTTTTGYGATCTGGAGCTTTTTGGTTTCTTCTCCTTTAATATCACTAAAACATAGACACAGAGGAAAATCCCAGAACGAATATTGACTTTATCTTTAGTTTTCTATTTAGTATCTATGYTGCCTACTATTCCACCATTAACACAGCAGTGGCATATATTCTCTAAAAGAAGTACATGTGCAAGTATCCAGAGATAATTATGAAGCCAAAAAYTGGCTTTTTACTGGCAGGGTCCTCCCTGCCACCTCACTATTCTGTTCTTTGTCATTGTACCCTTAAATACATGATCTCTCTGCCTTTTTTCAAGATGTGTGACAGTATTTATATCTCAGCCACGCGTGCACAGCACATTAGTCAGCGAAGGGTTTTGCACAGTGCTCCACAAGGCATTTCAGTTAGATTTGTGCCTTGCTTAGATGGTGCAGTTAGATGGGGAAAGAAATGGCCTGGCACCATCTTTCTTCAAATCCATGTGTCAGTGTTGGTTTTAATTAATTATTTCTCCTCCCCCCRTCTGATTTTAATGCAGCTTCTTCATAACAAAAGTTCTGCAACAGCATCCTTCCCAATTCCTGTTCTCAGAGCTCATCAGCTGGACAGCAGTTCTTCCAAAGCCCAGTATTCCTTTAGATAACTCGGATATCTAATGTATACTTATTAATGACTGAGAGAGGTCTGGGGGCTGTTGAACACATCTCACATGGTCTTGGTTGCTTTCCAATTATCTTAACTACTTTTTACTGACAACTTTATAGCTTTCTGCAGAAGCTGACTTTCAGTTGAAATACTTAATGAGTAAGAACGCTCTCAGATGTGGGACAGTTCTCCCAGTTTTTGAGAGACATGTTGCTCTCGATGTGTTTCCATGTGTTTTTGTCTTATTATTTATACTCTGCRCAAGCTTTTCTCTTTCCATGTCACTTTTTCAATATTCATTTTGGCTTGCAAGCTATCTAGCACGAATAACAACTGACAGGCTGAGAAAAGCTTTTTTAAAAAGAACCAAGGGATAAAACAAGATGAAATGAAACAGAAGAAAACCACATGGGAAGTTTCACTTAATGTACATTTATATGAAAATTGATTAAGAGTTCTTAAGGGAAAGTGAKGTCTCATCTCATAATTCTTGATCACCTCTGCCTTTTGCTACTGGCTGCTATTGCAATAGCAAAAGAAACACCCTCAACTTCTGTTTCAATCACTGCTGATAGGAAGCGATCAGRCTGCAGGAAACAGTCTTGTGTTGGGGAATAATTTTGTTTGGGTCTTTGTATCCCCAGCTTCTCTTATACAGTGTCTTGTGGCTCCTAGAAACACTTCTGGCACAGGCTTGCTGTCTTCTGCCATTACTGTTCTTTGTCCATCTGTCATTTACATGACATAACATTTCTAATGTTAATCTTTGTAATGTGACCTCACCAAGCTCTCAATGCTCAGCATCAAGTGTTGCAATGATGATRTGAACCCAGTTAGAGGAGGCTGGCCATCCCTCCCTCTGGCTGCCTTACCACTCTTCCAGGTGGGTTTGTGGTGCAGATAAACTTCCTTTAACCCTGGAGCAGACAGCATTGCAGAAGAAAGGTCTTCTGAATGAAGGGCTTCTTTAAGGATGCTCAGCCTCCAGGAATTCAATCCAGATCTCACAAATCTCAGCCACTGCTTCAAATGGAAGTTTTTCTCATTTGCCTATCTAAGTATTCCTTTACATCAAAAGGTCATTCCTGTTCTCTGTGTTAACATTAAAAAAAGATAAATTTGCCATCTGGCTGCATTCTGGCTTTCATGGAAAGGAGGAAGGAATAATCCAGGACTGGCTGAAGTCAACCACTGARCAGATGGGCATTGAGGTCTTCAGCTGACCTGCTGACTTGAACAATTACTGTTGTAGAAAAGTTGTTGCTCTGGTGGAATTCCCAATGACCTCCATCCTTCARGTGCCTGAGAAGATTTGTAGTGTTGTTAGTCATTACTGAAATTCATGCTCATCTTCTCTTGCCAAAACTGCTGGATAATTAAAGAGATTGCATCAACCCACCAGATGATGAATTTGTCTAAATCTTTCACCACAGACCCTAGAAGTACCTTTCTCTTTCTGCATCATTGTGTGATGGTTGGAAAAGTTGTAGGTCTGTGAAGGACTTCATCTGAGCCCCACAAAAGTAATCTCTGCACACRATCTCAAAGCTGGTTTTGCAACTCAGGCTTTAAAGAACGACTACATAGATAAGCAAATAATTGATAAACTGACCAATACAACAAATCCACAAACTTCCATGAATGGTGCATTTWTTTTAAATTTTTTTTTCTGGTGTAGGTATTTCTGCCTTCCCTTCTTCACAAAAAAAATCTCATTTAAGGCCCATTTGAACATAGAAAGCACTTTTGTCAGTGAATGTTTCACATTGTTGTGGAGGTAACATGTTAGGTGGGAGACAAGTTACCTTTTTACCAGGCACTCTAAAGCTTTTACTGCACATGGTTGACAGAGCCAATAGGGATTTAAAGTTGTCTGTAAAGAAAATTTTTAAATTGTATTTGTGATCATTCACTAGTGAGATTAAAAGTATATGCAAATATTTATTTTAAGAAGATAAAGAATTGCAGCTCTCCTCTTGCTTTTAGTAGATGATACCTTAATGTACAATTTAGARAAGCCAAGTGAGATTTTTAAAATATACTGAAAAGTTCTTACTCTAGAATTGAGGGGCGATTTACAAGAGCATGTAGTAACAGGACTGACCAATCCCCCAAGGGGGAATGTCTTCAAATTGAAAGAGATTAAGTTTAGCTCAGATAATAGGAAGAAATTATTTGCTGTGAGAGTAGTGAGACATTGGCACAAGTTGCCCAGGGGAGCTGTGTATACCTCATCCCAGAAAGTGTCCAAGGCCAGGTTGGATGGGGGCTGTGAGCAACATGGGATAGTGGAAGCTGCCCCTGGCCACGGCAGGGGTTTGGAACTAGACATTCTTTCATGGCTCTTCCAACACAAACAGATGTAAAAAAAAAATCTGGAAAAAAAGATAGGAATGAACTCCTTACAGACTGGCATGTGTTGTGTTTCRAACATAACCCTGCTTCATTAAAAATGTAGCTTTGTTTGTTTCCTAACGGAAGCTATTGCATTTCATACAGTTTCCTTTATGGTTTATGAGCCAGACAGATTTGCTTTAGAGAAGTGTCACCCCATTAAAGAATTTCTGTCAGCCTGCATAACCCCTGCACATCACTGCTAAGTGCAGCCATTTTTATCAAGCCATTGACAGCTGTATTTCACTGTTTTTTGCAAAACAATGTAGAGAGAATTGCCTTGCTGTAAAGGATCTCTACTGCTTTAAGGAATGGCTCTCAATGGAGGAGAACTCTCAGAAGGGGATTTACAAGCCAGGGCTGATGCTGCTCACTCTTCCTGAATGCAACAGGCTGCCCAGCCTGCACCAGAATCCCAGCTCCTGCACCCGAATCCCTTTCTTTGGTAAGGTGGCACATGCTGCTGCTTGTCCAGAGACCTGTGTTCTTGGTRAGGGAGGGGGGAGAGATATGATCCRTAATTTACAGCTAAAATAAAAGCCAATGGTGGGTACTGTCCTGTCAGCACCTGTGCATGGAATTGCGACAGCTGCTTTGGCTGTGTGCCTCTCTCTTCCAACTGGGGTGTGGGAAAGATCCCTCAAGTAAATAATGCCTGGATCTTTATTGAGAAGATCATAACAATCTCAAGGTATTGTCTTAAGAATAGCAAAATTGCTGCTCAGTGGCCTTTGCACAGAGACAAGCTGTTGAAGCACTGCTAGGGAGGAGATATCTTCCTGTAATGTGCTTTTAAGTGCGCATCCAGTAATATAGCATCCTGGACACTCCCTCCTTACATCTTTGTCTTGTCTTTTTACAGATTTTAAGAAGGAGAACATAACCAGTAAGTAGACTACTCCAGGCTTTATGTTTTTAGGGRTGGGCATGATATTCTTCATTGAAGCTGCCATTTGCACAGTATTTTTGTGTTTTCCCCTGGTCTTGGCTGGATAAATTCAAATTATTACTGGGGAATGCCTGAATTTCCAGGGCATGGGGAAACATATTTCTGAAGAGATGGGGAGATATGGGCTGGTAACTTTTCAAGAGAGAGGCATGGTGATTTTAGGTGATACCCTTCCCTCCAGGTATACTGAAATATGTAAGACTGTATCTCTGTTGTCTTCCTACTTCCTAGACTATGCCAGCATTCACTAAGCTTTCCCATGAGGACAGGTGCATATGAGGACATATGTCCTGTGAGGACATTTATGCATATTCCTGTAGTAAAATCTTCTCAAGATTGTCTGACTAATTTTTCTGCAGCTRGAGAAGATATCAGTGCCCCAGTAARAATACAGGCTGTGAATAATGGAACCAGTACTGCGATTTGCTTTCTGCCTTCGTTTGGCTGGATTGGTCCAGTATGGTTCTGCCCTGCACTTTYTGCATGGATGTGCCGTGAGCTAGGAAGTTGCAGCTCAACCATCACAGACACATGGCCTGTTTTCTCAGTCTGAAAGGGCTTCAGTGCCCTCTGAAATTTTACTGGATTTAGTTTTACATATTCASTGCAAAATCCATCAAAGTGTAAACAGGAGGCTAAGCAGTACCCTGCCTGTGGTGTCAAGCCCTTTTATGTGATTTTTGATACTGCCACATATTTTCATGTAATGTGATGAACTTTATTCTTGTGAGGTTCTGCTGCAGGACATGGTCTGAAATGTCTTGACCCCTTGCTTTTTTTTTTTTTTTTTTTTTATTTTTACTGCTTGGCTTTTTTTTTTTTTCCCCTTTTTTTTTTTTTTTTTTTTTTCCTTTTCCGTGCCAGGGACTTGCTACAGTGGCAATGGCCAGTTTTACCAGGGCACGGTCAACATCACAGCATCTGGCATTCCCTGCCAGAAGTGGAGTGACCAGGTGAGTGCATCAGTCTGAGACCCACCAAATGGAGAGCTGTGTTCGAGGTCTGCTTTTCAAATGAGTTTCCTGGAGTCAGGCAGCCCAATTTCAGTGAAAGGGATGAGCAGGGAACAGGTTGTCTTCATTCTTGAGCTCACTGGTGTTTCACAACCTCATCATATTTCAATCTGCAAGTTCCTCTTACTGTGTCAAGATGCATTCTCTGTCATTTTGGCAGGAAACTGAAAGGTTGTTTCAAGAAAGGTGTTCTTCACTCTTCACTCCTTTGTGTTTTTTTTTTTTTTTTTTTTTTTTTTTTTTTTTTTTTTTTTTTTTTTTTTATTTTTTTTTTTTTTTTTTTTTTTTTTTTTTTTTTTTTTTTTTTAATATATATTTTGTTTTACAAATAACAGCGGGGAAAAATCAAAGCACTAATGAAATTTGCTTCCTCCCCAAAGGCTCCCCATTTGCACAGGAGGACTCCTCAGGTTTTCCCTGAGTTGTCTGACGCTGAGAATTACTGTCGCAATCCGGGAGGTGAGAACGAGCGTCCCTGGTGCTACACAAAGGACCCTGCCGTGACCTGGGAATACTGCAGTGTGTCTCCCTGTGGAGATGGTAGGCAACTGTAGTTTATAATTTCTGCCACTGTGGTTGTTTTATGGCTGTTTGAGGTGTTCGTATCCTGAGTACTCCAATCTGCTGTCTTCTGGATTCAGCCAGTTCTGGGTCTTCTCATAGATTCTCTTGGCATCTTTAACCAGAAGGTGTAATGTGCCCCTTAGAGAGGGGAAAACAAAGGCAAATCAAGCACATGGTGCTGGGTCATACAAATGCCAAAGGATGAAGTAAAATTTCCTGTGGTGTTCTTAAAAATGTGTCTCTCACACTGTTTAGAAGGTAGGGTTTCAGGCAATTTTCTGAAGTTTTTTAGTTTAGTCTTCATTTTTTGATGTTGAAACTAAGTCTTCCTGTTACTTGATAAAAAACAGTCCAGATTTTGAAAGATTTTTAAACCAAAATTCCCAGTTTCTGGATCTGAGTGTTTGGAAATAAGACTGCACTTGGATATCTTCCTGCACAAAGAACAAAGGTTTCATGGACTTAATTGAACATAAGTAATTTTCAGTTTTCATTTTCAGTTTCAGCTGGCAGTTAAGAAGAAGAGTTTAAATTTCTTTCTGTTTTTAATCATTGCATGTACAGAGAAGCATTTTTAGGATGTCTCAGAAAGTACTCAGCATGTAGTTATGTGATTTTTTTTCCCTGTGATAATACAGCCAACTGTTTTAAACTAGTTTTCCATATTTGCCCCCTGAAGACACTGTGATGCAAATTGTTGGAGGCAATAGGATATTTCAGGAAAGTATCACTCTGTACTTACTTGGTCTTACTCTCCTCCCTGCAGATTCCTTTTACGACACATGATACATTGTGGTTTACATTGTACACCATTGATCTTTCTCATTGCAGACATTTCTATATTTGAATACTGTTGAGACTATCAAATGTGACCTCCCATCTGTAACTCTTGCAAATATTCTCGATCAAAACTGTGTTCCCAGCTTAATGGGAGCTATGTATTTGTCTTTCCCAGATATTGGATTTTCACGTTTGGCAAGCACAAATGGGTTGTGCTTCCTGCAAACCAGGCTTCCCTAGTATGGTCCTCTCATGTGGTCATATGGTTTTATCTGTAATGTCAGTAATTCCCAGGACAGCAGGCTAGTTCTGTAAATTCCTCTTAGAGAAATGTCCATAAACCAACAGAGGCATAACCCTCTGATTTTATTTGCATTACAGCGTTATTAACATTAGGAACAAGAAAACCAAATGGAGAGACTCTAAATCTTCCCCCTCCTCCTCCGTTTTCCCCTACGTACTCCATGAATGTTATCATCTCGATCGTCTCCAGCTTTGCTCTTGTTGTGATCTTCAGCATTGTCACTCTATTTTGCTGCCGACATCGAAAGCAGTGGAAAAACAAAAAAAGGTAAAGCTTGGAACTTAATTTAGTGAAAGAAATGCTGCTTTGAAAATAGGGCTTGCTTGTTTTGGAGAGCAAAGTCCTGTGAACACCTGGTAGGGGACAGCAGCACTCCCTTTGCCTGTGGCAGCCCTGTGTAAGTTCTGTCAAACTCCTGTGCCCAAGCAGAAGGTGGCCTGGTGACTGGAGACATGGCATGACATCTTGCTGCAAGGCTCCTTCTATAGCCCTGCTTCTCCTCCCTTTTTCATCCTTAAAGAAATAAGCCCAGGAGGAGAGGTAACTAGTTATATCCTGGCTGAGAGCTGTGCATACACACTGACTGAAAATTGTTCCGTTGTTTCAGAGAGTCAGAGACACCAACTCTCACCACTCTGCCCTCTGAACTGCTCCTGGATCGGCTGCACCCCAACCCCATGTACCAGCGCATGCCTCTTCTCCTTAATCCAAAATTGCTTAGCCTGGAGTATCCCAGGAACAATATTGAATATGTGAGAGACATTGGGGAAGGAGCATTTGGGAGAGTCTTCCAAGCCAGGTAAGCGGAGTCTGTGTGAGTGTTCTTTATTTGTCAGCACTTGTGAAAAATTGGCATTGAAATCATCCATCCATCCATCCATCATCCACTCAGATGCATGTGCACCAACTGGTATATTCAGTTTTGGATGATTGTTTTTGTTGTCCACTGCTATCTGTTGATATTTGGTAAACTTTTGTTGCAAATTATTCTCTTCCACTCTCTGAAAGACGTAATGTGTTATTCACATACCAAAGTCTAAGTTTATCATCACTGTTTTTGCCAAGAGTACTGACTGTGATATGTAACCTGTTGTGAAATTTTTGAATTTCCCAGTATTTATGAATTGCCAGAGTGCGGTGATGTCCATTGTAATGCCAATACTGGCCAGTAATTACCACAGAAGTCATTTTGTCATGCTAAAGTTCAGTSCTGACCAAGTTTCAATTTGATTCAGTGACAAAGCCAAACCAAACCAAAAATCCCCTAAAACCCCTCCCCACACAGGCCAACAGGGATTTTTTTTTTTGTGTGTCTGTGGTGTCCCCACCTTAACGGGAAATGCACAACCAAGATTTGTAGATGCTYGTGGTTGCAAGGAACAGCAAAGGTCAGAGTATCTGCAAAAGCTTACAAATTTTTGTTAGCAAATTATACATCTGGCATGGAAATAACTATTTCATGGACCCTGACCTCCTGTGTAAGCACAGGGCAGTGGGTTTGARCAAAGACATAGYGCGAAAACGAAGGCAGAGAGAAAAATGGATTAAAGAGGAAAGGAGAGAAAGAAAGAAAGAAGGGAACTAAGGGAGATAAGCACTCCTGGCTGCACCATCTATTCAGCTGATGGGATATTTAGGGTCCTGGGGCACATGTATGTTCTTGCTTTCTGGGGATACCTTTTTATAGTTAAGTTTCTGGGCCCTGGAGCTAAGTTTTCCACTTTCTATGTAAGTGACTTATGATGCGCAGCCCCTTCTTCCAGACATTTCTGGAAATGGTTTAAGGAGCTCTAGGGGCTGTTGTGTGCTCTTGATCCCTCCTTGTAGTCCATTCCCACCTGCTTCTCACYCTCATTCCTGCACCTCGGGAGTATTGCGTTGTGCTTATCTCCAGGAGCCAGAACAAGGACACTCGTCTCAGAAGAATGCTGCTCTACCTCCACATGGCCCCTTTCTCCAGCCATAACMATTCTTGGTTGGCTCCGTGGCTATCTGGATATCAGTGTCGGAATAATACATATAAGTTCCTTTATMTGTAGACTTCTACTGTGTCACCTTTAGTTACTTTCCCTATTTRTTTTTGGAATTTGCACCCATTGTTACCTTTTTAAAACTTAAGATATGAGGTGACAGCCCAGTTCTGTTAAATATCATAGGAGTGCGACAGTGCACTTCTACAAATGTGAAGAGTCTTYAATGGACAACCCCAAAGATGAGGAGGATGGAAGAAGTCTATTTTGYCTTCACATAATCCATTATTTCTGCAAGACAATTTTTGCACAGAAATGGTGTCCTCATAAAGTTCCATACCCAAATTCCTGAAAGTGTGCAGGCTGTCAATTTCCTTAACTAGTCAGGGCAGTTTTCTTTGTGCTTTGCAGTTAACAGCTATGGGGACATGGCTGATTTTTTAGCTATATCTGGAGTAATGTATGGCTTCAAAAAGTGTGGCTTCAAAAAAACCCGGGTAACTATCTGAATCTGACCATGGGCCAAGATCTGCCTGGTGAAATCCTTGTTGTCTGCAAAGACAAAGGACTATCCTTGCAAAAGGCAGTCATAAAGCAGATATTTGTAATGCATATAGTTCTGCTCTTGATGTACCTGCTAGAAAATAAGTTCCRTACAGGTCAAATGTGTTATACATCTGGGAAACTGTTTCAATAGCTGTAGTGGATTTTTTTGCCTAATGAAGAGATAAATTATTTCTAATGGAAGAAAAGCAGGCATACTTTCCTTTAGCACAGAGAGAGCTATAAATAACAAAATTCAAAGGGCACACAGTGGGATCGTCACAGATGCTTAGCCTGTGATGGATTGTTAGCCTGGATGGCTGAAAGCATCTGATCSTGAAACAAGAACAAAGCTACAGAAACTGCACGACAGCTGTGCTTGGGGCAGTGTACACCATGGGCACAGGGCAGCTCTTGTCCCAGCCTCAGCACAGCGCTTGGGGTGCCCTGAGGTGCATCACCTTCCTGCTCAGCCAGCGGGAGTCTGCACCTCGCTGCGGTGCACGAGCAGGGCAGACATTCTTCTTGCTGAATGCTACTTTAGCCCTGCTCTGGGAGCTTTAATGCAATCTAAGTGCTGCACAGACCTTTCTGAGCTGGAAATTACTTATAGGAACATCAAGCAAGACTTCTCAAAGGGCATTCAAATGTTGCTAAAGTGCTAGGTTAAGGAAGTGTCAAATGGTGTAAAGACCTTTGMTGTGGATTTCATCCACTCCAACACTGCAATTTCTTTCGATTAAAACTTTTTGTTATTGTCAGTGGAAATTGAGAGAAAAAGACATGGGAGGAAAAAAAGAAAGCATCACATCTTATCTAGCATTTGCAAAGTGAAGATTACCACATCCTGAGAGATGCCTTCACTCAGTGGTTCAAGGGAAGAGCCACAGAAATTTTACTTCTGAGGAACCACTTTTTTTTTTTTTTGAATTACCATCTCTATCAAAAGTCTCTCCAAGACTTTAACATTCCTTATAATTATTATGATTCCTTATAATAAGCCGCTGCACTTCTGTACACTGCTGGCAGATCAGGGCAGACTGCTGCCCCAGCAGCACAAGCGGTATATCTATCCAGGTTGCTGAAACTATCACAACTCTTAATTATTGCCTTCCCATCTCAGAAGGATAAAATGTACTTTCCTATGTGTGTTAAATGGACATCTTGAGCTAAGTTTAGCAATCCTCTTACATCTCCCGCTCTCATATTTCTCCCTCCTCTGTAAACACAGCTCTGCACACAGCGCCAGTGATGCCTTTGCCAGTTGGCTTGCTGTGAGTCCTGATTCAGTGTTTACTCACTCCTGGGTCAAGCAACATGTTAGGACAGGAAGTGTCTAGCTATCATTTACTAGCTTCTCCTGAAAGGCTGCTGTCTTCACCAGGAGCAGCTTCACACTTGGAAGGATMGGGAAGCAACCATGCTTAAAACAAAGTTCAGGACCTGGCTCAGGTCTCTTCCAGCTGGGTCCTTGTGGCTGATTCTGCTCCTGGGAGGACCCTGCTGGCCCCACAAGCCACCAGAGCACCACCTCCATGCAGTTCAATGCAGACCAGCATGCAAGTACAGACTGACATACAAGTTTTCTCCCAGAGCTGAAGCTGTGTGGTTGAGGTAAACCTGAAGATCAGGATTGCCTAAAAGCCTGGTTGTGGAGGCTTTGCTAGTTGGCCAGTGTTGAGTTGTTGCTAGAAGTCTGGTAGAATTAGACTACAAATGTACAACTCATTGTCCCTCCTTAGGGTTTCTTCACAGAAGTTTCCTCATGTTCTCTCCATCTGCAAAGGGTATTTCTTTGACCTGCTGTCTCATATACAGCTGAAAACCAGTGTGGGTGCAAAAGACATGATTAAWTGTGCTATTGCTGATTCAGAGAAGTCTCCTGCTCACAAATTAATTTAACCAAAGGATAGGGTAAAGGCAGGTTTCCTGCAGATTTAATAGATGTTAATTGCATCATGTAATGATCTAAGAGAAGCTACCCAATTGTTATACTGAACAACAGGGCTACGGACACAAGCTCAAACACAGGTTCAAAGGGCTCCTCATATTTTTACATAGTTACTTCTTTGGAAAGAAAACCTGACTAGGAACTTAAGTCAGGCACTCTCTAGATCGGCTCTGGGTGAAATTCCTAACGGCACGGCTGGCTGGTCCTTTGAATGACATGTACTCAAAAGCCAAATCCATTTGATGCACAAATCCATTGGTGATGAAGCAGGCAAGGACTGTTGCTGTCTGCCCTGTGTACAAATAGTGTACGTTTCTCCGCAACTTTTAATTAATTGCAAGGTAATTTCTTTTGTAACCTATTTTTCAGAAAACACTCCCCTTTCTGGCCCTCCACCTGAATTCTCCGGCTTTAGAGGCAGTAACTTCCCACTGCTCTCCTGCAGATATGCTTCTATCATTTGTGCAAAGACTGTCTTTAGGGCATGAGCGGGGTCAATTTCCATTCAGCTGTCTGCCAAGTCTTCAGACAGTTTCTGCCTCTGTGCCAGATCAGTATGAGTTTCCCAGGTCTGCTGAGAACTGGACAGAATGCCGTGAGTTACCAAGGGTGAAATTTCTGGCTGTTGCCTGAAGGCGAGTTAAAGACTGCACAGGTTAATCTCACTTGGTTACATCTAGGTTAGTTTATATGACATGATTCAGTGGAATTGTATGGTTGTGTGTACATCAGCCTGGCGTGAGTTTCTGTCTCCAAAGCATGTAGGGCTGGGCTTTGCCTGCCAGTGCTTTGGCACTGTTGCTGGGTTAGGGATCAGTGGTAATCTATGAGACTATTTGAAGAGATAAAGGCTCTCCTATTTTTACTTTTAAATTCTCTACTGCTTTGTTCAGGCTGTTACTGCTTGCTCTGGTGCTGAGATTAGACAGCAGGTGGTAGGTGCTCGTACTCCTTCCCTCGTCCTCCACTGGAAACTGCTGCCAGCATGGGGGAAAAGAAGGAAGACATTGTGCTGTAATGGAAGCAGTAGCAGACAAGTGTGGGGTSTGATACTCTGCTCCGGCATTCCAGACCTCCTTGCCTGAGTGTCTCAGCTGTGATCGGGCCACCTGTGGCTCTCTTCTTGACAGACACCCTGCCAACCACTGACATTTGACATTTACAGCCTCCAAGTGCAACTGTTGCRACTGCCATGTGCCTCAAGTAGAAGACAAGGAAGCTGGAAGTTTGCTTTGGAAATTGGAGTCTCCTCTTAGYGCTACTGAGCAATAAAATAACCTGGCATTTGAGCAGTGGGAAAGCAGTCAGGCTGGTGTAGTAACATGACACATAAATGGGCACCACTTGCTATAGGCTCTGGCTGGCTACCTGTGCAGAATGTGTTTGAGTTGCAAGGCCCCAGGGAAGAATTTGCACAGGCAACAAACTGCACATCTGAGGTCTGGTGCATGTTTGAARAGTGGAAAGTTACTCTTTTTCAGCAACAGCTACCCCTAAATCTTTGTCATTAAGATTAATTAATCTTAATTAATTAATCTTGGTGTGGGCACAGGCACTTGTAGATAGGAATACAAGTCTGTTGCTCTAAGTCAGGGTTCCATTTCCCAAGGATTTACGTTTATAAACCTTAAATGAAGATTCACCAGTGTCAAAACATGTATTCACTTGTTCTCCAGACAGTGCACAGATTTGCTTTGTCCCTTCTGTCCTGGCTTATGTTTCTACAAAACTTGTATGGATATAAACTTTTTTCTAGACCTCAGATACAGCACATTCAATTCAGCTGAAATTAGTAAATAGTTTTATAACTTGTTGAATTACAGGCACATACACATACCACGCACATACACATATATAGAGAGAGAAAACAGTGACAAAAGGTTCTTTCCCTTACAAAMCCAGGGGAACATACTTACTGTAATTGTTACTCTAACAGTAGTGAGGTGTACCACAGTCACCATTGTGCCCGGTATGGAAAAAGAGGCTCTTTCATTGGTTTATATAAAATAAATTAATTTTTAACTCTAGTAAGCTCAGCTGTTACAATCCAAAAATGAATTGTTTGGACTAAAGAGTCCATCCTGTCTTTCATAAAGTTTATGATGTGATCTCCAGCCTAGGGAGAGGCTTCTGYTTACCAGCCTGTTACTTGTGTCTTTACCAATCATGGTAATGAGTCTGTAAGCAGCAAAATCAGTAATCAAGAAAAAAGACATACTGAATTTAGTCTTGCCTGAACCAAATTAAACATCTCAATAATATACAATGCATATTGCTGGCTCAAGAGATGAAACTGGGCTTTAATATTTCTTCCATTGGTTCTGGGAACCTTCCTTTTTTTTTTTTTTTTTTTTTTTTTTTTTTTTTTCCATCGGAAACAATACCTACATTTGAAACAGAACTTACATTTAGTGTGCATGCATTAATCACTGATGGTTTCCGCTCTTCCCTCTCCTTTCAGGGCCCCAGGGCTGCTGCCATATGAGCCTTTCACCATGGTGGCAGTGAAAATGCTGAAGGAGGAAGCATCTGCAGACATGCAGGCCGACTTTCAGAGGGAAGCAGCTCTCATGGCAGAGTTTGACAATCCCAATATTGTCAAGCTTTTAGGTAATTCAGTGAGACRTCCTGTTGCCATCACATCAAACCCTCCTCATGCTGCACTGAGTATACTGCTGAYCATCTTTCTGCCTAGCTCTGCTTCCAGTCTGATAATATTGATACAGATGTCTCACAGGGAAGACRTGAACTTCCTGGAACTGTGATTTATTTTGTGGGTACTTAAAGGAAACGGCACAAGTCTCGTTAGTTTTACTAAGTCCCATTTACTATTGTGATGTCTGAACACTTAATAGCATTAAAGAAACTGAAATTGAATGAACAAAAAWATCCAGCCACAAAAATGGTTTCTCCCCTTTCTTCTCATCTGAAAGGAAACCCTTATTTGTCAGGTTTTTGAGAAAGTCTTGATGCTGCAGCTTGGCTAATAAGTAATTTTTCTGTGAAGAAAGCTGCTGGACAAATTTTCTTTTAGTAAATTTTACTTTTTTGACTGAAGTAAATGTTGCTGGACCCCTTCATCTGGCAATCCTGGTCCAAGCTGTTGTGTGAAGATCTGATCCCTGTGAACAGACAGCTGAGATCTTAATTTATTTCAGTAGAAAGCTCCACAACATTTTGAAATAGATAAACACAATTTTGGGAAAGCTGGATTGATACAAGTATTTTGGCTACAGAAAAGAAAAGCAGGAAAATGCATCAAACTCCACCAAATTTTGTGTTTATTGTTAACATATTTAGGTCAGGAAAGGGCAAAGGTACAAACTAGTATCACATCRTGGAGCTGTGGAGAAACAGCCACATTGTTGAAGACAGCTTAGATGATAAATCTCTCACATACACTTGTCATGCTTGATTTCATCTCATTGGAAACAGTCAYTTGTTTTTCCTCCAAGATTCAAATATTAGGTCATCAACCAGAATTTCAGATTTCACAATAAGTTGCATCAAATAATTGCTAAATTATGGCCCTAAGGAAGCAACACACACACATTTTAAATGCTGGCTTTTGCTGGTTGGCAGTTTAATGATAGGCACACAAGTGTTTTTACCATATCACTTTATGATGTGGAAGGCTTATGGAAGTGCAGTTGATGCTGGCCCACCAATAAAGCTGGTGTAGAGCCAAGCATGTGCCTGTCTGTGGGACTTGTTCTGCATCTAACAGATACGGYAAGCGTCCCCTTTCTGGTTTGATGTCTTTCTTTCATTTTTGAGTATCTGTCATGCCAAATGTAATTCCTCAATCAACATTTTTTTGTATAAGCAGTTTTAAAAAAGAGAAAAATCCTTAAGAGTGAGGGTTTCCTTGCAATTCAGGTGTTCCATTGAACCCTTAAATGTCCCCCTTGTGAATACTTCTGAGTTCTTCCTGAATCTGTGTAGGTCCTACAATATTACATTTGTGCATACGCAGTACAATATTATTATAGTACAATTTTACTATACAAYAATACTGTTAGTRCAATAATTACAACMATAAAAKAATTTTAAAATAACATGATCAGAAYTTTAAAGGTTACTTCCCGAAAGTACATATTTGCAGCTGCACCCGGGAAGAGGCAATACTCTTGTTAATGCTGACTTAAGTGGGAATGGGCTCATAATTAAACATAACTCTGTGAAGTTTGTGTCTTACCTGTGATGTTGAGACAAATCAGGCAAGTGCATGACTTGTTAGCATCTCAGAGCTCAGCATTAGATTCCTGCTGAAGGARCTTCAAAAGAGACAGAATGCATGAAAGGTGCATGCAAAGTTGAYGGTGCTAGCATGGTCACCTTTCTCTCTGGCCTTTCATGCGCTGTTGAAAGTCTCCCTTCTGYGTAAGAATTTTCGGACTTTTTGGAAAGTTTTGCGCAGCACAACCCTTTGCCTCCAGGATGACGTGTGTGTCCTCTGCCAGGTGTGTGTGCAGTTGGGAAGCCGATGTGCCTGCTGTTCGAGTACATGGCCTACGGAGATCTGAACGAGTACCTGCGTGACCGCTCGCCCCGCAACCTCTGCAGCCTGGCGCAGGGCAGCCTGGACACGAGGACGCGCCTCCCGAACCCCCTGGCGCTGTGCTGCACCAGCCAGCTCTGCATCGCCAAGCAGGTGGCCGCCGGCATGGCCTATCTCTCCGAGCGCAAGTTTGTCCACCGGGATCTGGCCACCAGGAACTGCCTGGTGGGGGAGAACATGGTGGTCAAAATCGCCGATTTCGGTCTCTCGAGGAACATGTACTCGGCTGACTATTACAAAGCGAACGAGAACGATGCCATCCCCATCCGCTGGATGCCCCCCGAGTCCATCTTCTACAACCGCTACACCACCGAGTCTGATGTGTGGGCCTACGGAGTGGTGCTGTGGGAGATCTTCTCCTATGGCATGCAGCCCTACTACGGCATGGCTCACGAGGAGGTCATCTACTACGTGAGGGATGGAAATGTCCTCTCCTGCCCAGACAATTGTCCCCTGGAGCTCTACAACCTGATGCGGCTCTGCTGGAGCAAGCTGCCCGCCGACCGGCCAGGCTTCGCCAGCATCCACCGCATCTTGGAGCGCATGTATGAGAGGGCCGTGGCCAACATGTCAGTCTGAAGGATGTGCTTCCTTCCTTGTCTCCTGTGTCCTCCTATCCAGAGTGACTTGGACCAGCCCGTGAGCTCCTGAGGGATGGTGGCCTCACAAAAGGTCCCACTCAGGGGAGGAGAAATAACTTATTCCATTACCAGGCAAGAAATATAGACTGCACCCCAGCCTGTACCTCCTCAACTGAGAGTGCACCTCCCAAACAACAGGGCTCACCTTTTAGCCACCAAGGCAGGACTCCTCAGGTCGGTGAGAGTGCTGGCCGTGCTAACTCAGTGCTTACATTTAGCATTTCCAGGAGTGCAGAGTTGCCCAGGGAAGTCAAACCAATGTTTTTTCCTAACCAATGTTTCTTCCTAACCAATGTTTCTTCCCTTCCTAACAGGTTCCTCCACACCCCTCTGCATTTACACTTTTGGCTTTTACCTTTTTGTCGCCTTCTTCTTATGTTTTCAAGTATTATTTAAAAAAAGAAAAAAAAAGATTGCAGAGTTCAATCTTCTTTTGGGGATACTACTGTTTATTATTTTATTCTTGCATACTGTTTACTATTCTGTTTTAACATACTCAGTTCTTTTTGCAGAAAAAGATGTTTCCGAAGTCACAGGTCTCTTGCTTCTTCCATTTAGCTTCCAATTCTCTCATGACAATAACAGTGACAGTCAAAATAGAAGCCTGCAGGACCACCGGCACCTGCACCTTATGTTGCACAGACAGGAAAACTCCTGTCAAGCATGACACTTTACATTTTCAAATGTGGGAAATCCAGAGTGAGGTGCATTTGATGTTTGTTAAAGTCTCTCCTGAAAGCTTTCCTTAAGCATTGCAACACATCTTTCCTGCCTTCCCCTGAAGCAGCAAAGCCATTGATCCTAAGGGAGAAATTAATCCCAAAGGTCTGGTCCTGCACCTTGTAGGCATCCAAGGTGTTTTTATTTGCCACTGCATGGTCCTCACCATGCCAAAAGCAGGGAGAAATGCAGCCTCTCTTGCAGAAATGTAGCAGGTTATATTAATTGTTTCTTCCCTTTTCCTTTAAAATGATTGCCTCYTGTTTCTGTTTGTCCTTTCCTGACAGTATCTCCCAAGTCCCACAGCAATATTTACTGGCCACCTTTCCTTGTGCTACAATTTACAGACACAGAATCAGGGAAGGTGGATGTTTGCTGTCAGGGGCCTTCAGAGAAAACCTGTCAGATAGTAGAAGGAGGAGAAAGTGGGTGCACACAAGAAGTGCTGCAAACTGTCCGTCTGCAGGGCAGAGATGAGACTGCCTCAGTCACACAGAGCCTGCAGCCCACCTCGAAACACCAAATGTCTCTCTGCTAAAAGTTCTTCAAATTGTAATGGATACTTCAGTGCCAGAGAAAATTTTGTCTGGTGACAGCTGTAACCTTTCAGCTCCTTGCGGAGTGAGGAGCAGTTGTCCCAGAGCCTCACTGCTGATACAAAATACATCAGGCAGGGATGTGCATTATGACTGCAGAGTGGGAGTGTGAGTGAATTATTGATCAGTGTGGCTTCTGTAATTGGTACGCACTGATTGAGCCTACCCAAAAAKAAAAAAAGCAGTGGAGAGCAGCTATCTGTGATTTCTAAAAGAAAAGTTGAGCTTGAAAAAATCTGCCTACCATTATGAAGAACAAAACTGGAAAGAACATACTTTCCTCTGCTGCTCTCCTATTAGTTTTGTGGTG
>NW_026623277.1:67892-124261 GCF_030028575.1 Malurus melanocephalus
TTTTTTCCCAAATAACCATAGTTTGTTCTGATTGTGGTCACAAGAGCATAGTTTAATGTTTTCAGACCACTGGTATCATTTTCACTGGGAGCAAGAGCTTGCAATTACTGAACATGGGGGCAAAAAAGGAAATTCGGGCTGCAAAGTGTTGAAGTGCTAAAAGGGTGTCTGTACAGTGAGCACAAAATGAGCAATCCTGTCTTACTCATTTAGCAGTCCTACCATCGTGCTCCTATGACACAACAGTTTACCCTTAAAAACCCCAAAGCCCTCAATTTAAATAAAAATTATACTGAAGTTCCTAATAGAGCTTCTGTTGTTGCATTATGACCGCCTGGGAGGGTGCATCATTAAATTCTGTTAGGTTGTATCCGTTACCTGTCTGTCTTCCCCGTTCTGAGGAGGCAGGCCTGGAGGGATGGGGTGTGAGTGGCATCCTCAGCTGAGTGGAGGGGCCAGCAGGCTCTGCCAAGATGAGCCCTGATACACCGCCCAGCCCCTGTGGCATCTCTGCAAGGGAGGGTGAACATTTAAGGTCCTTGCAGTGCTCAAGGCACCAGGCATTTTGTCACCGTCTTTAGAGACAGTAGAGTCAGAACTTTAGTGTGGGTAGTGGTGTGGTTCCAGGCACCTAGCAGCTCCCTGAGTCTGGAATGATTCTTACGCTAAGCAAAGCAGACAGTGACAGGTTGCAAAACCTGCACCGTGTGACAAATGTAAACATACACCCACCCCTGTTTCCCTGGAGGAAAGTCTGCCTTTCTGTCTTCTTTCTCGCCCTGAAGGCGAGCTTCAATTGTTCATTCTCCCTTTCCCCCAGGAAGACAATTCTGAAACCACAATCACAGTTTTCTTAGCTGCCTGTAACGTCATACGTGGAAGTCTCACTTTCTTTGTGATAGAAGGAGTCCCACGCATTTGGAAGTGTAGCCCTTTTCATCTTATTTTCCTAGCCCAAATCCTTCTCTCAGTGACTCCATGTTTAGGATAGCAGTGGAAAATTTGGTCTTCCTTGTCCAGCATTCCAGCCTTTGCATTATAATGCACTGAAATGTGTGGTAGTCAGTGACTGCAGGTCAGGGTGGAAAAAGCTACCTGGACTGCAGGAGGAAAGAGATAATTTCAAGGCACACTCGGAGAAACTCTCAGAAACATGCTCTCCAGGGATGGTAATCACTTCTACCTACCGATCCAGCAGGAGGGCTTAGCACCTAAAGGGTGCTGTCCTTTGGGGATTAAATTGTAGCAGAATTTCTGCTGCCTTGGTGTGTAGATGGATTTTGCAGTTTCCTCCGTCTGTATGCTTTTCAGCTTGCTAGGAGATGGAAGTTGATTGCTTTCATGACATGCCTTCTTTCACAGATTTTTTTTCTTCTCCTTAAGTCTTTTGCTGTCTTCATTCTGTGTTATAAAGCGTGCTATTCCAGATACTTCTAGATTTGCTGTACAATTATCATATAACATGAATTATTTTGGATGGGAGTAAACAGAAGAATTACCAGTAAAAGAGAAAGAACTTTACTCAAAAAGTTACTAAAAAAGTTGCTTGGAAGCAGAAATAGTTTACTTCTCTAGTTTGGATTTAYAATTCATGTGGAGAGAGAGGATGAATCAAAAATGAACTTTTTTTGTTCATTTTAGAACACTTGTGTGCTGCAATGTAAAGAACTTTTCTACATTTAGTTCTGCCCATATTGGCCAAAAAATAGGGAATGCTTCATGAATTTGCATGTCACCCATGTGCAGGGACCATACTAATACATGAATTTAAAATTAACCTTTTTGGTGCTTCGGTTCCCATTCCCACTGAGGGTAGAAGGAATCAGCAATCTGTGGCGCTGGATGAGAACCCCAAGAAGAGGATTTGCAGCACATTCGATGTAACCACTCCCTCTATAAATGTGCTGCCTTGAGCATTGGCAGCACATATACATATTTATCCTGGGTGACATACAGTTAAATCTGATCAACAAAACACCACAGAAATCCTCTCACGTTCCTGTGTCTTTATTTAACAGTTGCATTTAAAATGCACTTTTGTAAGTGTAAGTTCYGAATTGATTGGACACTGCAACATGATCAAGCTTGATTCAGAGGAACATCCTCTCAAACACATTGTGGTCTAAACATAACTGTCTTGTCTCATTTCCCCGAGGGTATATACTAGTTATTATGCTGTGATATTTTGTTATACCTTCATGAATGATGGCTTTGAGATGTACATTTCTCATTATCGCAGCCTGTGTAACTCATGTGTGCAATATTTTATAAAATAAAGAGACATTCAAAAGGATAACATTAATTCTGTTCTCTCTGTTCTCTTCCTTCTCCACTGTGGTTTTGTTTTTGTTTTCTGAAAATGGATGTAAAATTTGAACATTTATTTTTATTAAAATATCTTTATTACAGATTTAGTACCACAGTAGTTATACTGCAGACAATTGCAGCAATAAGCCAACTTTTTATGTGTGCTCAAAGGCATGTTGTTTTGGTGGGTTAAATTGGATGCTACAGGAACACATTAAGAAACTTTACATTATGAGAACATGTTAAGGGCTGGACAAGGGAAAGGGGAATGTTTTTACAGCAATGTGGTTGGAGTGCCTTGCCCACTTCTGAGGTGCAAGATGTCCCATATAGAGGGGAATAACATCTGTCTCCCTCCCAATATCTGCTGGAATTTTACCTGGATTCTGATCTCACACTAAGATGTGTGGAATTAAAGTGTGATATTAAATAAAAAAGGAATTGAATTTACTGTCTGTAGAACACAGCTGAGAAAAGTTTCCTGTTGATTGGTTCTCTAAAACGCTATAACTCCTTTCTTCTGCACATGATATTTGAAGATGAACTCACTCAGTAAGTTTATGGGAACTTTAACTATTTAGAAATAAATCACAAATCTTTAAGAWTCAGAAATGGGGAATCAAGCCAAACTGTCTGAGTACAATCAGCCAGGCAAATCSTGAAGTATGTTCTTTTCTTTCTCCCTCTTTTTATCCCACCTCTGCCATATACAATCTAAAGTGTTTTTTGCAAATCTTCTCACTAGAAATCTTAGGGAAAAAAAGTGTTTTGTAGATGTTTTCCTTGCTGAGGAAGTCAATAATGAATTAGAATGGTGGGATTTTTTATACTTTCAATCAGATTGAATCATATTAAAGGGGTGACTCTTACATGCCAAGTTTTTTCAAGGCATAAGGAGAAGTGGTAGACTAATTTCACATGACAAAATGAAGCAACTTTTGAATCTAGCCTGGCTAAAATGTTGAACCTGTGATAGTGCCTGTTGTTTTCAGCAGTACAATATCTGCCAGGCTTCCCTCCTTCCAGCCTCTCTCTGAGGTCACCTGAACCAGAGAGACATTGGGGTGTCCCAGTGCCTTGAGTCACCCTGAGTATTTTGGGTATTTCAGCAGTTATGTCAACCATCCTGCAGGAAACAATGAGAGTAACTTGTGGCTGGGAAAAGCAGAAGCATGTAATGGATAATTTCATTTTCCGTGGCTTTTGTGTTGATTTTGTAAATGCATATCATGTATTTATGTATGCGTGTATGGGAACAGGTAGGGTGAGGAATCTTGCTTTGTGTGGAGGGCAAAAGAGGTTTCTGTCAGCCCTGTATGCAAATTACTTGTTGTGTTTTTCCATTCATTCTAAAACTTCTTATTTTCAGTGGAATGTGATCAAATCTCACCTCCTCAATGGAAACTTGATGTCCAAGAGTACTTTGCTAAGTTTGTGTCATTGCAGTGGTGTGAGAGTTACTGTCCCTCTACTGCTAGTGTGGAGCTGGTGTGAAGTAATGTAAAGCAGCTTTTCATATTCCATAAAAAAATTCAGAGGCTTCCAGTGATGCTCAAACGCAGGACTAGGATCATGCTCTTATTAACAAGAAGGAAAAAAAAGAAAAAAAAAAAACCCCATCAATTTATCTGCTCCACCAAAACCACAAAGCTTGACATAATAATGTCACAGGTATTTTACAAGTTTTACAATCTTGGAAGAGAAATTATGCACTTGTTCATTGAAAAATCTTCAGAAACTCACCTTTTTATACAGTCTTGCTATACATAACCAATAGCATTCCCTAGGGGCTTCTTTCCAATCCAGTCCTACAGTGGCCAGCTATAATTGTAAAAAAGGGAATATCTGACGAGCTTGAAGCTGCCCCTAAAACCATTACTCACAATTTTCTTCAGTGCTGGAGCAATTGCCCTTAGCAAACATCATACTTTATAGTACTGACATATTTGTGTGCTGACACAGCATCTTATAATGTCCTAAAAATTTAGTATTGAATAAATTAAAAGTTTCAACAGCAACTAATGGACAGAATGTTTTATGATAAATTTGGACCAAATAATTAATTAATTATATTTATTGAGGAAATCTTTTTCTTCTGTCTGCTGGGATGCTTGAAATCTCATGCCATTTATAGGCCAGTGTGCTTAGTCTGATARTGAGATAACTCCACTACACATTTCTGCTGGGCATTAGTGAACGCGTTGAGCCACTTGTATGTTTATTTGCCCTCCACCATGACTCTTATATAAAAGAGATGTTACACTTTGGGAGTTTGTATAGGCTAGTAAACTTTCATATAAGCAAAAAATTTAATGGAAGAGAGGATCTGTGCAGAAATAAGAAGTGCCAGACGAATGAATCTGAGGGTTATTCACCCTCTGGATGTTGAGATCATGCTGTGCTAAATTTGATTACTTATTTAAAGCAGTGTTAACTTCACAGCAATAACACTGAAGAACAGGAGGGGTCTGGTTATTGTGAAGATGGGGAACTTCCTGAGCCTGGCTTCCTGTGAACAGATGGAATGACGTGGGATCACTGCATGGGAGGAGCAGGGCACTCCTCAGCCGAGAAGCACATCATTTTTCTGAGGGATGCAGTATCAGACACAGCCAGTCCCATGCCAGATTCACTCAGATTCAGTTGAGATTTTCCTTGCAGTGCTTTTGTTATTCTTCCTTCTGTTGCGGAACACAATGAGGTCTCTTCATGCTCGTGCTCTAAGACCCTGAACGCTCCCCGCCTTGTGCTCTGCTCAAGGCAAGCAGCAGGACAGCCTTACTCCCTTTCCCTTCCTCCCAACAGTGGGAAAAACTACTTTCATTGGAACACAGGGTCCAGATAGGTGCCTGTTTGTGGAGAAGGGCAACACCAGCAAATGTTTCCACAACTCTTACAGTGGTGAAGAGGTGTTGGTTGTTTGGCCTCTGCAGTATCAGCAGTATCACTACCCCAGGCAAGTTCCTGGTCTGTGATATGGGTGCAAGTCTTTGTAGGGCTGGGAGGTTGCATCTTGTTTGGAAAGAGCTCCTGGAGAGGACTGCACAAAATGTTCAGATCAAAACTGCCAGTAATGAAAAGCTACCAGGTTTGGGTGTCATTACTGGCCTGGATGAGGTTTGTCAGGAGGATCTGCGTGCCRCTAGGCTGCTCCTCGGCTACATTTCAAGAGAAACTGCCCTGATTTATGGCTTGGTGTCAGTAGCACATTGCAGTCCAACAGCCGTGGACTGGCAGGGGAATGGACAAGATGACTTGRTATCAGTATGTCTTATGTGCGAGATCTTCAAGTCAACAGCAAAGYATTTTAATGATTTGTCCTCTCATTAATCTCACATGTGAAAAATTGTGACTGTCTAGGCACCAGGTGACACCTGTCCAGACAAAACAATAAATTTTTTGGGCAATCTATTTTACTGCAATACTATTTTACTGTAACACACCTCATACAGAYACAACACCAACCATGATACTTACACACTGTGCTGAGCAACATTGCTCTCTTTTTGCAAACAGTGTGCACTATTGCCCTGAGTCTACAGGACAGCAGAGTATTGGATTTTGCTTGCATGAGATAAATCCTGTCAATGAGAGGGACACGCTGCCTGTTTGGAAACACACCCTGACTCAGCAAGACTTGCACAAATATTTTTCTTGGACAGCTACCATGCAGTCAAGTAGCTGCTACTACACATTTGCCCTTTTATGCCAATCCAGACAAAGGATTATCTGTTAGCAAGAAGTTTTAAAAATAACTTGAGATAAATAGTTAGATTAAACTCTTGCACATGAGATAAAAGTATCTCTGCCTACAATAAAAAAAAATGCACAGTTCATAGTTTTGGAACTCTGAGATCTTCTTTGCCTTCACTGGAAATCCTGATTTTATTCAGAGATTAGTGGGGCTAATAATTATTCACTGCTTCTGCCAACACTGGAATGAAGGGGCTTCCAATGAACTTAAAAACAAGGATGCAAAAAAAAAAAAAATCGTACACAAGGCATAATTATATGCACATGAGGCTACAGATGCCAAAGTATGAACAAATGTAAAGAAAAAGAAAACAAAACAGATTACACAAATTCATATGGGAGTGGCCTGTCAGTTTGCATTATGTTTGAGAGTTTCAATGCTTCCCAGTGCTGTTTTCTAKAATGAAGAGCAAAAAGCCTACTTTATGGATATAGGTATGACCCAAATTGATGCTTTTCTTAAAATATCTACTGGCAACAGCTTGAGTCATGATACCAAATGTCTGTCCYTCTGATGCCTGAATCTATTCTGAGATTCCTTTGAGGAAGGGCCTGGGTTGTAAAATCTGGGCTCAGATCACAGGTGTCTCCTACCTGAAGAATAACTTGTTGGTCTGGTCTTACCCCTCGCATGTAACTGGATGAAAAAAAGTTAACTTTCTGTTTTCCTTTGCTGTGTTTGAGTTTTTCTTGGATAATGTTATAAGACCTTGTGAACCAAATCCTGAGCATCTTTCAATGAGCAAATCCCTGCATGCCTCTGCAGGGCTAAAAGGATCAGAACAAACTCCTCCTGGTGCAGCTCAAAGTGTTGCTACCCACTGACACTGTCAAGGATGTTGAAAYCTTCACCATGTTTCCAGCTGACAAAGATGTGACGGTACAGAGGAGACCAAGCTCATCTGCAGAGGTAACTCCTRGAGACTGAAGCCCCTACAGCTCCACAGAGTACCTGCTCTTCAGYTGAGAACTCTAACCCTGTGATCCCACTGTGGCAGTTGGGATTGCAGACAGACWTTTTCCAAGTTTAAATCACAAAAATATGCATTTGGAACCCTTGTCTMTGAGCAAGCCGTAGGGAAATGTGTGCTGAGAGGTGAATGCACCCCTACTCAGATTCTGAAATCCATCTGTGTCCCTAAGGCAACCCGTGCACTGAACTGATTTGGTCACACAGATTACAGGATCATGTAATATTCTTCTTGCAGATTTGGCAATGCCATCACTTGTAAAACACCAGCACAGTATCAGCAGAAGTACTTCTTAGCAAGTGCTCTTTCCATCTAGTCACTAGCAGCTCTCAGTCCCCAGTTTTAAATGATTGGAGCCAAATGCAGTTCTTCCAGTTCCAAACCCTGAAACCACTGACCTAAGCAGCTGGCTGCCTTGTGTCTCTTGGGCCAGTCTTTTTCCAAGGAAACCCATGATTCATCTGCAGATGGCTCCCTGAATCAGCAGGCAGCTCCACCCACAGCCAAGAAAACCGGCAATCTCAGTGCTTGCTGCCCCAGCAAGGATGTGAGCCCAGTATCAGCATGGACCTCCCYGCATTTTCAGAAACTTCTTGCTGTTTGTTTCAGGCTCAGTGCTTGGTAGTAAGAAGGATAGAGACCTGTAGGGCACACTGCCCACCATGGTGGGAATCTGTGTCGCAGAGACACTGTACAAGACAACCTCCACAAGGCACCCTAGGATGGGTGTGACTACTTTTGAGATGGTTTTTCTGTCCTTCTGAGGAACACAATTTGTCCTAGCCAAGCAGCAGCAAGTGTGTTGATCCTGTTACCAAGTTACAGACATGGTGGAATACAGCAGGGATCATTTCCTGATGTGCTCCATTTCTTGGGTAAGGAAAGGCATGGCAGMAGTATGAGACTCATCCTTCACCCTCCCCTTGTACAGTTAGTGCTGCTTGCTGGKTCTTGAAGGTGAACATGCCATGATTTTGGCACTATTGGAGAAACTTGCTTGCTCAGAACATGCTTGAAAATGCCAGCCTCACTGTTGACAGCAAAGTTTTCGTAATATCAACAATTATGCAAGACAAAGATTTATAGYATCTATGCTGCTGCAAATATAGTTTTGATCACATACCACAGTTTTTCGAGTTGTTGCACATTCATGCTGGAGTTATATAAGAATGACCTGTACTTGACCTCCCCTAGCAGTTTCCCACATGTAATTAGATATCTTCTGGMGACCAATTTATGATTGTATCCAAACAGCTTGGCAAATTCCAGATGAAGAAACTTCTGGTAAGTTGAGACTCTGAATAGCTTGATGCTGCCCATGGCACATCTTCCAGATATACAGTTTTGGTGGCAGATGGACAAGGAAAACTTCCTCTCTCCATCCTTTCTCTTCCCCCTTGCTTCACAGGCACTTTCACAAAGAGTCTCCTGGTATCCACAGACTGGCTGAATTGATAGGTTACAGCAAGCTCTGGGGAAGTGCCTTTCCTGCCCTTCCTGTGAGATTTGCCTTCTTTAAAATTAAATCCATGTTTCAATAAAGCCAGAATGCAGTCATATTCCATCTAGAGCAGTACAAATTCATGCTGTGAGTCTCCCAAGCCAAAATGACAGGAGGACATTGGAAGTACCCTGCCTCCTAATGCTTGTGACACAGAGTTGATCAATGCAGCAGAGGGAGAGCAAGTGGGAAAAACAATCGGTCACATAGTTGTCACCAAAACTGGCAGYGGTGGGGAGGGGAATGCTGCAACTCATGGCTTCAATCAGGCAAACCATCAGCCCCAGGACTTGAGTGAAGGCCACTCCAAGGACAGCTAGGTATAGAGTGCCAGCCCCATGGGAAACCCAGCAGGCAATAGGTGCTGGGGCTATTGAGATAATGGAATCRTTAAGGTTGGAAAAGACCTCTAAGATCATTGAGTCTGTCTTACTTTACCCTTTGTTTTACCTACATCTCAATCCTGAACAAGCACACGGGGGCCTTAGAGCCATGGTGAGTTGCTCAGCAATGTTCAGTCAAGCATGTTTTTGTCTAGAAATAATTKTCCTGATTCTGTCCAAACCAAAGCATCAAACGTACACCAACAGTAGTGTAACAGAAATTTTGTGAGACCTACCACATCCAACTCATTATTCGGGGCCCATATAAAATGAGGTAGTYTGCTTGTTGGTGAGCAAAGAGAAACTCTCTGCTCCTATTGTGAATGGATTGACATCAAGATAGATATTAATCCCTATTGTGTATTTTGTATGAGCTTCTGGTAGCTGCCATGGAGCCAAGAGGTGAGAATACTTAACCGAGATTGCCCTAAGGGTGTGTGCAGTTTATCCCTTTCTGAGAACAAAAGTTCACTATTTGACAGAGACCTGCCCATAAACATCTGACTGGGAGCCAAAAACTTACTGCCAAGATGGATAGTTCTCTGAAACAGACTCGGCCATGTTYTTCATTCTGCTTTGGGCCAAATACAGACAAAAATAGGTTATGTATCATTAACACTGTTATATGTGGCATAATAGGGTCTTATCCAATTTTCATTAGAGACAGTTAAACAATTCCTGTCAACCTCACTTAGGAGATGGCCACACTTCCCAGCCAGCTGTAGTTGAGTTAAACATAAATCCAAACATTCAGAAAGCAATAGGGACTGCTTTAATGGCAGCTTTTCCCAGGTGTTGTCATCCCTAGGGGTTCAATGCAACAAACATACCTGAACCCTTCTGTGAGAAATTATTTCACGGAAAAAGAAGCCCTTAGAAAGCCCTTTCACAGGCTCCTTTTTCCAGGAATGAGCAAACTTCTTCCACAGAGATACTTTATAAATCAGTTAAACTGAAACTTTGCTAAAACAGTATTTGGGAAACTGAGGCAGAGGGTGAAGATATTAATTTCTTTCTTTCATTCTAACAAATATCACTTTAATGACTTCTCTCTGACTTTCTTTGACAAAGCAGTGRCAAATTTCTGCAGTCTTTCTGGGGCACAAAGAATTGCTGGACAAAATTAATACTGCTGCAGGGTTGGAAATGGTTTAATCACAGGTTTAATCACTGCTAACAGTGGTCCTGGCTGGGCACCTTTGTGCTGTCTCTGATCCAGTGTTAGTTGTGTAAAGGAAAGAGAGGAGCTGGCAGAATCAACTCTCACAGTGATTGCCCACAATATTCACAGTCCTGACTAACGGACACCTTCTCCCCTCTCCTCCCTTCAGATCCTGAGAAAACAAGGCAATAACTCAAATGATTCTTTGGGTCAGACTGCTTCACTTTCCTCCCCCTCATTAAAACAGCAAATTGAGGACAAGATAAGGCTGAGCATTGCACTCAGTAGCACTGGTGTTTGTGGAGGCTGAGATGTGAGTAGTGACTAGCTCTTGGCTGCYTATAAAAGCTACAGGTTGCATCTTTATTAAATGGAAACACAGGGAGTTAGACACTCAAGGATGAGAAAAAAAAAGTCCGAATAAAAATCACCTGCAGTCTTCTATCTAAACAGAATTAGGAAATTTCAGGTAGAAGTAAGTTTCTCCCTCCCCCATAAGAAACCCAAGAGGAGCTGCAACTGCTGAGCTCATGGCTTATGCAGCAGCCTGAGGAGAGGTCACACAAGCTGTACATGTATACAGAGTAAAGGGCTGGGAAAGTGACAGCAGGTTTGTAGAGTTCAGAGGCCTTGGCAGGGGTGTGTGTCTACTTTTTAGGRGATGCTGCTCTGCCAAAATAGGATGCACACTCAAATCACAGACACAGAATTTGCTGCCACAATGGAGAAAAGAACACAGAATATTTTTTTAGGGAGGAGAATGAAGTCTGTTGASTCCCTTGAAGACAGGGAGACCTTGCAAGCAGACCATGAGAAATTAGAGGTTTGGGCAATCACCGACCRTATGAAGTTCAACAACRGAAAGTGCTGGATTCTGCACCTGGGATGTTCAGTCCTGGRTAACCCAGGAAGAACAGACAGACTGGGCAATGAGACTGGAGAGAAGCACTGTGGAAAGGGACCTGGGGGTCCTGGTCAATGGCAAAGTGACCATGATCCAGCAGTGCCCTGACAGCCAGGAGGGCCACCCGTGTCCTGGGGGATCAGGCCCAGCATGGCCAGCCGGGCAAGGGAGGGGATTGTCCCGCTCTGCTCTGACCTGGGGCGGCCTCAGCTCCAGTGCTGGGGGCAGTTTTGGGTGCCAAAGCACAGAACAGACATTGAGCTGTTGGAGAGTGTCCAAAGGAGGGCACCAAAGGTGGTGAAGGGTGAGGGGAAGCCGTGTGAGGAGGGGCTGAGGGCACTCGGTCTGTTCAGCCTGGAGGAGACTGAGGCGAGACCTCACTGCAGGGACAAGTTCCTGGTGAGGGGAAGAGGAGGGGCTGGCACTGATCCCTTCTCTGTGGTGACAGTGACAGGACCCAAGGGAATGGCCTGAAGTTGTGTCTGGGGAGGTTTAGGTTGGATATTAGAAAAAGGTTCTTCACCTTCACCACCCACAGTGGCTGGGCACTGGAACAGGCCCCAAGGGCAGTGGCCACAGCACCAGGCTGACAGAGCTAAAGAGCCATTTGGACCTTGCTCTCAGGTGCATGAAGTGACTCTTGGGGATGGTCCTGTGTGGGGCCAGGAGTTGGACTTGATTATCCTTATGAGTCCCTTCCRAACCAGCTAATTCTGTGAAATGCCTAAGTCTGTGATTCTGTGAAAAGCAAAAGTCATGAGGAAGAGCTGACTCAAGGTCATTCAATCTTCAGTACAGCTCTCCTTGCAYGCCCTGTGAGGGAGACAAAACCAACCCTTGGCTAGCCAATATCRCTTCTGGGAGGGGAGCAGTAAAGATTTACATCTTCAGTTTCATCTTTTGTTTCTGGACATTTCTTTGGCCAGCATGTTCGGTGTGTCTTTGTGTGAGCTCTCAAGCTTGTGGCAATGTCTGCCAGCTCAGGCAGTCTCAGGCCACACACAACATCCATGGGTTCCTGGAAACAACAGCCGTGGCATTTCAGGGCGGGGAATATGCTCATAAATATTTACAAGTCTGTCAGTTACAGGGACAGAGAGCTGCTAGCAAGACAGTTCTCATCTGAATAGTGGGGCTGGGGAACCAGCAACCCTGGCTAATCTAGTGTGATAGTTGCCCAGCAAAATCATTTATGAGCACAATGCTTCCCCATGCTTCTCAAATAAAGACTGTACACTGCAGGATGGCTGCAAAATCCACTACTACTTAAAACATGACCTCRAGGCTGTATTTTTTAATCCATATGCAACTAGGTATTTTTTTTTAGAGAGACTGGATAACTTCACCCCATAATCTCAGGTGTTGAAGGGAATCAAGGTTGAGTATTAAGGACAGTACATGTGCCCAGCCTACCTTTTCATTCACATGTACCTGGCAAAATTCCTTCCAACTCCTTTTTTTTTCCAGGGAAGATGCCACAGAAATATCTGGCTGAGGTGGGAGATAAACTCTCCCTAAAGACGTGATGTTCCTGCATTATTCAGGGCAAAAAAAAGWGCCTCTCCCTGTTCAGCAGGTAAAGCACTGTAGCTCTTGCAGTCAGCACTGTGAGAAGAACAAGCTCCTGCAGTCCTTGCTCAGCAGGTCCCATCTGTGGCTGAGTGGTGGCTGTCATGTGAGAGCAGGGTCACAGCCTTTGTGACATGACATGCCTCAAACAACAGGGACCATGTCTTTTGAGCAGAGGAAGTATATCTCCTAGAGGGAAATACATATTGTGTTTCATGCTGCAGAAGATGGAAACTGTTCCAGAGCCTTGGCTGGAGCTGCTCGGGTTTGCGGCTCTGGATGCCCTCTGTTCCTCAGCTCCCTAGCCAAGGGAGGCTTATGAATAAACAATTAAAMAAGATTGTCAGGGAGAATTTTCCAGGAGTTTTGTAAAACACTGGTCAGCTGAAAACAAAACAAGGCTGAATCCCTGGCAGGAGACGTTCAGGACACTGGAGGACTGAATGTGAGCTGAGCCAAAACAAATCCCAAGGGGCAACAATAAGTCGGCAGCCTCCATTCTAAACAAGAGGTTCCTTCAGATCATCCACTCCTGTAATGTTACTGCTTTGGTGTCAAGGTCCTGAAGAAAGTGTTCTCTGAGATCAGAGGTCAGAAAAGATTCTACAAAAGTAATAAACATCTCTTCACCTCTCATAGCGTTCTGGACCACACACTACTGCAAGTTATGGGCATGCCTCCAAAGGGAGGAAAGGAAATTTTGGCCGTGATGCTAGCTGCAAGCTTAAAAACATTTACTGCTATTACCTTGACAAAATAGCAAATGACCCCTCTGTTAGYTGGAGAGACTGCCCCAAGCCAGTACTCCAGAAAAACTGTCAGCTACTCCATTGCAAACCCCCTCAATACAAAAGCAAAAGCAGTTCGTCCACAAAMAAGTCTGCAAAGATAGAAGTTGCATCCGGGGGACTCTTCTATCTGACTCTGCAGACTAGCATAGGGATGCCATTGGTGCAGGAAAGTGCAAAGAACTCAGTTTAAAACCACAGATTGATGTTTTCAAAGCAGCTTGAGAACCATTCAGCTCTCAGCAGGCTACAAGGGACCCAGGTGAGCAGGGATTACTGGGGTAGAGCACAAAGCAGGGGAGCGAGTAACACAAAGTAACCTCCCAGTCTAGTTTCAAACACAAGGATGCCAGTTTATTCAATTTCAGATTACAAATTCCAAAAAAGCTGATTTCAAGTCTGAGTCTGGACACATGGTCTGAATCTTTCTGTAGCTGATAGGAATATGCTGGAAAAATTTTAGAATACCTGGAGGAGKGACAAGTAGGCAATGCGTAAAGGCACTCTTTTAAACTATAATCAGCTTCTAATGCAATGCCACAACTTTTGGATATTTGAATCTAGAGCTATTGCTAAGCTTTGTACCAAAGCAATGCACTCACTCATGGTGAAGAAAAAAGGTTTCCAAAGATCCAAAAAAAAAAAAAAAAAAAAAAAAAAAAAAAAAAAAAAGGTGACATAACTACTACAGAAAAAGCAGTTAAATATGCACTTATTTTTTTATCAGATGATTAAGTGAATCAAAAATGATATTAAGTTAATGTCAAACTTTAATATCATATATGATTTGAAAAGATGTAACAAGGCCACATGCTCAAAGGCAACCTAAATAGCTGGGTTTGCATAGAATGATTGTGTTGAAATGAAATAAATGTAAAAATTAAAAAGTAGGAATGAAGTCCTTTGGGCTACTTCAAGAAACCCTTGTTCTTTTCAGAAAGGCACAGAAATGAGTATGTTTGATCTCTGCTATGTGTGTCATTTCTGGCTTCATGCAAGCTTGGAATATCACAGAAAGCTACTGTTTCAGTTTATTTYTTCCCATCAATTAAAAAAGTGATAAGAATGAAACGGACTATTTTTGATCCTGAATGCAATGAGTATTTGCAGATGCTGAAAATGTTGGTGTAGTGCCAGAAGGGTTCTCATTTCAGAAAACGAGCTGGTCAAGACCTGGCTTTAAGGTCTTTGGGCCCAATCCCATTGCCAGTTAGAAGGAAAGTGTTTTACATTTGTCAAGTGTAAACAGGTACCTTCATGACAGGAGTGCCAACAGGGGTGAAAAATAACAGGATATGTTCCTGGTGAAAATAGAACATGGCTGAAACTCTGTGCGCACATATCAAATGAATATCTTCTTTTTTCTCTTCTCCTCCTCTTGCCTAAGGCCAAAATAATGCAATGATCCAACTAACAAGTGGATCCCTGCTGTCTTTCAGTGACAAAACCCACAGATATCTTTATCCAGATGGTCTGACTTAAAAAATAAGCCAAGCAGGGACAGTATTTTAAGACTGTGTTGCAAAATAATTGAATTAATGTATTAAACACATTGAGAAAATTCAGAACTGGCAAATTTCACATAGGAACTTACCATATGTTTTCCAAGGATAAAAAAAAAGGTGCACATATCTTTCTCCATGAAAGCCAGCAGCTTTATTGCCACCTGTTTGCCTTGTACCAAATCTGCATGGGAATGAGTAACATGCACTCATCTACTCCCTTTGCTTTGCAAAAATGAAATGAAGAGAAAAATGAAATTCAGAGATAAAAGCAAAGAGAAGCAACATATGGAAAACCAATGAAATAAAGAGATCCCAAAAGGCCAAATAGCAGGACTGTGCTGTTCCATTGGGTACTGTGACATGGCAAATGGCAATTCAGGATTTCTATTATTTTATTACAAGCAGATCACATACATGAGCTGGATCATCCATGCTGGGCAGCCTGCTCCTTCATACTCTTTAGCCTATTTTTTGTAAAAAGCTTTTTTTTTACTTGTTCTCAGGGTTCCTCCTTTTGCTTTTGCTGGTGTAGTTCAGTTTCTGACAGCAGAGAAAACATGGTAGTACATGGCATTTAACCATGGTGCAAGCTAGATCTCCACCCAAAAGATTTAGAAAGTGGCTTGTTGGCAAAATCTCAGCTTTCACAAGACATAAATCACACCAATTTCCATCATTTGCCTGCTGATGGGGATGGAGCAGCATCTATTTGGAAAGGAGAGAAGAGAGAAGGGACTATTATTTCTGAGTTCCCCAAGCCTAGAGAAACTATATTCAGAAAATTGTAACTGAAAAAAAAAAACCAAACCCCAAATGAAACCAAAACATCAAAATCCAACATGGTCTCATGTATCCTCACAATTTATAGGTCCATTAAAAGCCTGTGGGGACTAAAGAGTGATAGGTGACAACTTGGGTCTGCAAAAAGTGTCAGGGACAATGGGAAACCAACACGTCAGAGGCTCATTCTTCACGGTCTGTGTGTGTACAGATTGACCAGCTGTGGATCGTGAGTGACACACAGTGGAGGGGTCTGTGAGCAGAGAGGGGATGCAGCTGAAATAAAAAGCATAAAAAAGCAGAACTTGAGAAAAATAGTGCTGTGCAGCTGCAGGACCATTCCACAGCCATGCTCCCACCTAGTGCTCCTGGGCTTTCATAACCGGGCTGTGAACAAAGCAGAAGGAAACAGAAAGGGAAGAAAACCCAACACCTTTCCCAAGGGAGAATTCAGCAAAGAAAAAACAATATCGCAAAACAGGTACTCTTCTCTTTATCCTATAGTTTAACACAAGACAAGCTGAAGGAAAAAACCTTCCCTTTCATGCTCCCCTAAAAGCACCAAGCACACATCTTCTCCCAGTTTTCAGTCCTTGTGCCAACATCTGCTATTAGCTCTTCCTGTCCAAAATGAGTCTCTGAAGGTCCTCCCTTGCCAGCTGTGTCCTTAATGCTTTGCTGTGCTAATTTAAAGTAATTAGTCCTTAAAAGRTCCACTCAGCYGTATGGAGAAAAAAAAAWAAAGGAAACTAGTTTACCCTCAAACACATCTTCATGAGGTTTCCACAGAGTGTTTTCTAATAATCTGATGTGCAGAAAATCTGGCTTTCTGATTGTGTGATGAAGTTTTTTCCTAGCTTTGTGAGCCAGGCTATTAAAACCACCTTGTTGCCTTCTTTTATGCTCTTTCCTTCTGTGAAAGCAAACAGGCGGATTGTACTTTACTGCAGAGCACTAAGGACAAGGCAGGGTAGGTTTAATGAGTTAGTCAGAATACAGATGCATTTTTCCAGAGCCAGGGCAGGTGGTTTTGTCATCTGGAGGAGTGTATTATCTGCTGCTCCTATGTGCCTGGCAGGCACAGAGCCTCGCCCATCCTGGCTCTGACTTCTGCATTGCAACTGTCTGCAAATATCTCATACTTGCTATCTCTCCATGAATCTGAAGCCAATTTTCTTCTTCTTTACTAAATAAAAAAAATCCTCTTTTATAATAACAGGGGTGTGAGATCGATTTTGCTTTTTTGCTCAGTGTAACTTGTACTTCACTTGCAGAACACCTCCTTTGAAATCAGTGAATCTTGCCATGAGTTCCAGTTAAGTAGAGGCAGCAATTTGTTGCAAAAAGGGACTTTCGTTGCAAAACAGGGACTTTAGTAGATGGAGAAGGGTTAGAAATTGAACATAGACCATAGTTTTTGTGGAGGGCCTTACAAAAATAACTTTTAAAAGTTCATTAATAGGTGCTTAATAGATTGATTTAGTGACTGGTAATCAATTTTTAAGGAGTCCCAAGGGTAATGAGTTACCTCTAGACTTTATTTTTTTCAGTTAATTATAATCCTTTATGACATACATTAAGCATGAAACATTTGAAAWCTTGCATCAACCCATAATAAATCTTTTCCAACACAATTTCCATGCGAGTTATGACTGAAGTYGTTCTGCAGTGCATAGTGCCCTTCCTGTCTGGGTGGATATTTAGACAGTCCTGCAGAATAGATCTATGCTACTAGGATGACTTGCCTTTCCTGTAATCTTCTCCAGGATAAAACTTCAAGTTTCAGAAACTGAAGAGTGACTTTGATGGGGCTGTGCTGATTAATAGGAATTGTGGTTGTAACTCTGAAGCAGTTTTTCATTAAAAGTGGTGGGAGTTATTACCAAACCTGCTAATGATTTCCTATAGTTTTAATTTCAAGGCATGTGACTGCAAGGAGCGATTTGGTATGAGGTAATTTTATTTTTTTTTCCTTCTTTATAGCCACTTTGGGAATAATTTTTCATCTTYGCATATGGTTGTACCACTGCAACATGATAAAATTCCCTTACCAGTTCTTTGCTCAGAAAATTTATTTCTTACTAACGGGCCTCTGTGACTAGCCAAAAATTCATCCCAGGACAGTTTCATAGCAAACAKTTGCCAGCTCAAAGAATTTTGATTCATTAACCAGACTGCTGATAGGAACTGTGCAGGAAACAGCCTTGAATGAGASGTATGAAGTAATCCTCAGACTTTCCCTGTGATTTGAACAGTCCCTGTGTGCATGCACCCACTCATCTTCTGCCTGTGACTACAGGGAGTGACCCCATACCTGTAAGAGGGACAAGYTGGGACACCTTATCCAGGTCACTAAAACCAGTATAATTGTCTGTCACAGGCAGCCAGTTGGGTCTAATGAATGAGAAGATATTTGTATTACCATTTATGCAGCAATATTTTCTCCTGTTGCAGCATCTTTGTTAATAGCCTACAGCTACAGAAGCGGAATGTTTATGCGATACAAAAGGGAGAAATTCTARTATGCACAGAGGAAAAAAAAACCACCAAAAAACCAAAAAAAACAGAGTACTATGAAAGAAGGGGCAAAACTGGCCAGGAAATACTCATCTATCATGTGTCTTTCCAAAATCATGCAAACTGCTCCCCATAGTCCTGACTTTGTTTTCTCCAGCAAGATTATTTCAAGTTGTGGAATCCAGAGAGCATCAGAAAATATCTTGCCTGATTCCTATCCCCACCGATCCAAAAGACAGTTTTACAATTGAATCAGAGTCCTTGGAGGAGTAACCGTCTATTTGTTCGAAAGCATTTTAAAAGGCTTAGCAACAGGGTGAGACAGAATCTCACATGTGACACTCCACACCACCAAGTATGTGGCTTATGAGTTTAGCATGCCATTTCTCTGACAGCACAACTTTTCTTTGCTTTAACATGCAAGGATAGGCAAAAAAGAGCCTCCCAGATACTCATTTAGGATAAAAAAACCAGTATAATTTAGCAATGATCATTGAACATGTGCAAAACACTAAACCTTTTATTTCTTCAAGCAGGAACAAATCTTCAAAACGTATCCTTGACCTTAACAAAGAGGTCTAAATTTGCTGAAAAAATATTGATGCTATCCAAGCATCTGTAAAGTCAGGACTTCATAGTGCTAGGTGCTGCAGAAACATTCAGGAAATAGAGTAATTTTGCCCCATATTTATGACAACATAYAACAGGTGGGGGAAATAAGAGGCCAGGGAGAGAGAGAGAGGAGAGCAGGATAGCAATAGAAGAATATTTTCAGATAGACAAGTGCAGCTAATTTGTTGACAGCTGTCATTGGAAGACCACCTTCTGCAGCTGTGTTTCTTCCCAGATTGTGAAAATTGATTCTGCTCTTCTTRCAGCCTTTGGACACAAAGTAAGCTGAGATTGGATGTTCATGAAGAATTGTGCTTGGGCTGTCCAGAGCTACAGATGATGGGTTTTTTCACAGGAGCATGGTCAAAGAAAAATGAAGAGAAGGAGAGATAAAGACAGAGGAGCCCTGGTATGTGGTAGCAGTGCTGAAGAAATCAGTATCTCCTATGTGAGGATGGTGGRAAAGGAGGAATTCTCTTTTGTTTTTAAGGAAGACGCATCACTTCTGCTGTGGTCAAACTAAGTTTTAGCAGCCTGGAATTATTCCAGGCAGTTAGATTTTTTCAGACCACCTCTAGACTTTTTTTGGGAGAAAGGTCACTTAATAACACCCTTTCTTGCAAGAATCCATCCCACAAGAATTTCCACTAATCCCTTGGCCATCACATTGCTGAAATATATATTTTCCAGCTGCAGGAAGAGACTCATCAATATGAGCAAGTACTGGGATGGCTTTTTACAGCACAGCTCACATGCCTATGGTGCTATGTGCAGTTTCCTCAGGAGCACATATTTTGATTCACTTTCAGATAATTTGAAGCTAGTCTTAGATGATTAATCTGCCTGTTCTGGATGCAGAGCTAAGGTATGCAATGTCAGTGGATTTCCACATTCTCATTTYACCACATAAAGATGACAGCTGGGGATGAAAAGATCCTCCTGTGCCAACACACAAGGTTTGATCTGTTTCTACAAGGTCCACAGTGATCCTGGGGGGCTGGCATCAATACAGATGGTCTGTAAAGTGCTTGGAGRCTCTCTGGCATGCAAGGAGTTCTCAGTGGAAGATGGTGACATTTTCTGCTCGCTGCTTCAGTGTTYCTTTTTTCCTCTCCAATACCTCAGGACAGATGTTAGCCTGCCTTCCCCTCTCTCAGGTCTGCTGGCAGCTCAGATTTCACCAGGATTCACGAGCATCTCCTGGACACTGGTGTTTGTGTTGTGTCAGCATATGGGTTAAAAACTACTTCYATCGCATAGTAGTTGATGAGAAACACTCTGTAAACAAATAAATCAGTTGTACTGGTTTTGCTTTTTTCCTCACTTGCAGTGGAGTTCTAGCACCAATTTCAGAAACAGGGTAATGACAAATCCTATGGAAAAAGACACCTGTGAAATCATGGGGAAGTTGTTTTAAGCAACTATATGAGGGACACTTCTGCCTGGGTGAAAACTGTGTGCACTGGACTGGAATATCCAAAGCAGRTTCTCAAACCACTTTGTAGTGACACCACAGCCTGGACCAGAGAGAAAATCCTCCATCTATGCAGACTGTGCTTTCAGTTTTCATTTCCTCTTTATAAGTCCCACACTTCCTTTTTACAAAAGTTTCTCCCTTCCTGCTGTTAACACCTCTCCATACTGTGAGTGTTGTCGTGACTTCCCTTTCCTAGAGTCATCATTCAGCTAATTTCTATCCTTACCACCACAACTACTAGTGCTCATTAACAAAATAATAGGAGGTGCAGTCAGCGCTCCTGACATGTCTGTGCTGATGTATGATGGATCATTTCTGGAAAGACCTCCAGCAGCCCGTCCTAATTCAACTGCATTAATTCTGTCAGAGCTTGCTGGTTTTTACTCCAGAGTCTGCTGAAGGCAAATCATCAAGAGCAGCTCTGGCTCCTCAGCCCTTCTGCGGCAGCTKGGGGTGGGAGAAGCACTTTCTAGGATTTACAGGGGCTGGTGGTATACTGGGACCAGCCTTTGAATTYCCACAAATTATTCTGGGAGGTCAGAAATTCTAGGTGTTTTCTAAATATGGCCCGTCTTTATGCCAGAAGCTGTCAGCATTCTTCAGCTGTTTAAGATCATCCTTTTGGCCAATAAAGCATATGCCAAAAGAATTCTTCAGCCAGTCTCCCGTACCTTCCCTAAGCTTTACTCTCTCCACAACACCCCATGACCTCTGTTTTATAATAAACATCACAACACAGTGAGGATTTTCACATGAGGGAGTGAGTTGCCCCTCAGCAGATGCACAAACTTCAGAAATGCCTCCTGAAAAGCTCACCACATGGTCAAACTGGAGGTGAAGAATGAATTTATATGCCAAATGCTGCATCTGTCTCTCTGATTATCTCCTTTTCACTTGACTTTTGGATGCCAATTTATTTGCTGAAAAATGAATATGTTAAGGAAAATCACTGCATACTGGTGCAAAATTTGCTGTAGATGGATATCCAACAAYGTAGCAGGTAAAAACAGTGAATATCAAACTAAATGTAAATATTGTTATCCTCAGGTCTTTTTTTCTGTTTCTAGAGGAACAATGGATTGGCAAACACCTTTGAAAAACCAAAAGTAAATACATTTCTACAATCTAGGGACATGAGGTTTTAAACGTCTACAGTATTTAAAAACAGCTACAGGAAAAGCAGGTTGTCCTRCTTACTCTGAAACGTACCTTCGATAATATCAACAGTGCCTTGTCTCTTGCCAAGGGTGCCACCATGTTAGTGGATCTACAAACTTTCATGCTTGCTTCCCCAGAGAGGATAATGTACCAGGGAACAGGCGTTATCCCCACTGGATGTAGGTCTGTTTCATATCTGATTTCAGAGCTCCAGTTTTTTGTCAACCACTCCTGACTCTGAAAGGTTTTCAAATTATGTATGCCATGAATGGCCCACAATTTGTAATGGCAGTTTTGTAGGARGTTGTGAGGTTAGGGTGGAAATATTTCTCTGAAATATATTTGCAGTGTTGGTTTAGATTTTCACTGATTGTGAACAAGATCTAATTCCCCTCATGAATAGCACAAATTCTATCTAAAATAATGTGGAAAGCTTTTCTTCGGAAATCTCAGCCACCGCATCAGTGTCATTCTAAACTATTAACTTCATACCTTTAGCCAAACTTCATCTTTACCCAAAATATTATGAGGATAATGGCTAGGATGGTAGGAAATCCAGGTTCCAGGCCAATACTCACCCAACTACTATGAGTGAACCACAGCCATGTTTGTGCCTTCTACAACCTGATCACCTGCTGTCACAGAGACAGCTCACAGACTTAATACCAGTCCTCGGTACAGGGAAATTTTGCCCTTGCCCTGAATATTAGTATGGACGTCAGCCTTTGTTTTTAGTATCACGAGTTTTCAGAGACTACATCAAAGACAGGTTTAACTTCAGCTTAAAAAAGTGTAGAAGGCAGTGCCCAGGTTTTGATCTTGGTCTAAGACAGATACAGCTGGATTTGATCTTCTAAATGCCATAGAATCATCTGRCATTTACGGAGAAACGAGACAAGACCATGACTATATAGAAGATAGTAACACCACTTCCTGTATTTCATCTCGTGTGGTTCTGTAAAAAGCTTAAAAGATCTATTTTAGTAGGAATAGAAACCTTTGAAAATTGACTTTTCCAGGGTATGCCATCTGCAAGACTGTGCAAACAAGTTAATGATCTTATTGGAGATGTAGGTCCTACCAGTGCACTGAACATCGCAGCAAATTTCATGGAGACTTCATAAAAGATAAATGCTGTTTTCTTCCTAAAAAGGCCACTGTCCTGCCTGAAGAACATTTGTTTGGTCTAAATGGACAAATGCTCTTTTAAAGTGGATATGGATTGTTGGTATTTGCATTTCTCTTAAACCTCCGGTGTGGTGCATTCATTTCTGCCACCAAGGAGATGTCCAAGGACKGAGTGGGTACTGACATCCTGAGCATCCCAAACATCCCTTCCAGAGGCATGGTACTGAGCAGTAAGGGAAGCTCTTTGCTGGCTTCAACCCCTGGTACCATTGGTAAGATCCCTGCTTCCTTCTATGGCAGGGATATTCCGGCCCAAATGTCTCCAAAGTCAGCAGGAGTTCCATTCTGCCACTTCAAGTGTCCTGGGAGGAGGCCGCAGACCTCTGAGTTCAATGATCTTTCAAAACAACTTAAAGGAGAAGACTTTCGTGTGCCCTGAGACCATTAAAATTGAATAATTTCAGTTTGCAAGAAGGAAATCCCTCCCAACAGYACCAGCCTTGTCTCTCTTGGGTGCATCATTCACATTCAGTGGTTTGCACTTGCAGAGGAAAATCCATTCTGCCTTTTGGTCTGTCTCTGCACAGAGACATAAGCACTCTGTTGCAARGCTCATTTTGAGCAGCTGTGCTACCTTCCTTCTGAACATAATTGTTACAATAAAATTCAACAGGCAGTGGTCAGATTGATTGTTTCAGCAAAACATAGCCGTGGCCGTGGCCTTGGCTCTGGTGTGGAAAGCAAGGAGCACGTTTCTAACCATCACAAAGGGGAGGAAAGAAATAAGTCCAACTGAACTAAACACAACAGGAAACTGGGGCTGGCAGCTGGATGGCTTGGCCTCCATCCTGCAAAAAGCGTGGTGGAAATCAACCCCAGTGAGCTTGCAGCTGGCACACAGGGTCAGTTTKACATGGTCACCAGAGCCCTTTATTTCCCTGGATTAGACATTTCATCTTAGTATTTGTGAACAAAAAATTCTTGGTTGCCACTGGAGAATCACTGTGCCTGAAAAGACCATAACCCAGGGGAGAAAACCAGTGAAAATTCAGGTCAAGTTTTTTCACAGTGTTGTGGATTCATGCTCCCATCCAACAGCCATGTCARCCGCTAGTGAGTTTGATGCTGTAGGTTCCAGCCAAGATCCTCCATAATGGATCTCTTGTTAACTAAGACTGCTCTAACAAATGCTGCTCTGTGTTTTAGTCATATTTTGGAGCTGAATGTCGATGCTCCCTGTTTTTCAGGCAAAGCTCATTCCCTTCTCTCTCCTCCCAAGCACCACAGTCTCTCCTCTAACACCGCTCCACCGGCCCACATGGACCCATTGATTTTCCATAACCTTCCTCAGCAGCTGTAAGGGTCTGGGTTTGCTTAAATGATAATCCTGATGACTAACTCAAGCCTTCCAGGTTTTCAGGAAACACAGACATTTCCTGATGGACACTACTTCAGCATCCTGCTTTTCAGCAGGTCCTTTGATGGCTTCCTCATTTCCAGGCCTGCAGAAAATCAAGCTTAGCAGCCTATTAGTTTTCTGTCTGTGGTTCAGCAAAGCTTAATCACAAGGTGTTTTACACCTTTTCATTTAATCCATTACTTTTTTTTTTTCCCTGCAATTCTCCTTTAAGTTTATAATCCCTKAACATATATTTTGCTTTCTTCCTTCATTACTACTTTTTGGTGTCCAACTGCATTCTTATGTAATTCTCTCTTTCGTGTCCAAACTCTCCTCCAAGAATGAGGTAAAAAGATTACCAACCAGCTCACGCCCGAGTTGACAGTGAATCAGCTGGGTGATTGAGTTGTTTAACCGAGTGACTTGAGTGCTGATCCAGAAATGGCCTCATTTGCTGATGGAAATGTTTTCCCATGAACATGTTCATTAATTGCTCTGGGTTCTGCAAAAACACATTACAAATAGGTATTTCCCATGGTTTACAACTCCCTTTAGAAAGGGAGCAGAGGGCATAAACCCCTTACTGAAATGGAAAACTTAAATACTGAGGGCTAATTGCCTGGCTGTATATAATGTATGGCAGAGCCAGGCATAATATCTGTCTTTGGCTTCTTGGCCAAACATTTTATTCATCTGGCTGTATTTCCCCTTYCTTTTGATTATTCCTCACATTTGTTGTCTGTGTGCTGGGTCTCTGGGTTAGAGGCAGACCAGAGGGGAAAGCGTGTGGTGGCGGTGTCTGGACCGCTGTAATCGTATCGTGTGACAGCCTTGTGCATCGGCACAGAGCCCTGGGACACTGGGACCACAGCCCTCCTCAGCACACTGCTCCACTGCTGACTGTGGGGGCAGATCCAGCTGGGAATGGGCTGGGCACGATTAGGGAAGAAGGAGGAGGAGGCAGAAGCCCACCCAGACCGGCGGTGTGATTGCAAAGGCTCAGGAGCTTTATTGATGGACAATTCTTTGATGAATGACTAGATCTGCTTTGTTTTTCATTGTATGCTTGATTTGCACACCGTGTTAACTAATAAAATTATGGGCTTTCTTACTAAAATCACCCGTATGTCACTGCTAGTTCGTAGCAAACATGGCTTCATTGTAAATTTATACGCTGTGTGATTTTTTTTTCCACTCTTAATGGAAAACACACTGTTTTGTTTGGACTGTCTCCAAACGTTTCAGTTAYGGAGTTACTCACTGAAGGTGAAGCATGTGGGAGGCTGCTTTGAGCAACATTACTAGTAAAGCCACTTACTCTGAATATTGGCTGCTCTTTTACTTTATTTGGATGAAGAGCAATATTTTCAAAAGTGTCTTAGCTACTTAGGAGTCCACGGCTTACACCAAAAAAATTTCACTGGTGCATGCTGGACTGGATATGATGTTTTTTCTTCAATKGTTGCACCTTCAGATAGAAACACAAGACACTGGAACAAAGGTGCCTTTTACTAGTGCAGTTTCTTTCAGTTCCTGAACCAGATTAACCTGGACTGGCACAAGCAACGGGAGACTAACACAGGTATCTTGACACAAGCTGAGTTGTGTCTCTTCCACCAAACTCACTAAAACGAATGCAGCCACATTTGTGCATATTTAGGGTACTTGTGAAGAAAACTCTTAGAGTTTCAGCCAACTAACTCCAAAAAAAACTTGATGCTCCCTCAGCTACGCAAATACTTTGGGAAAATGCTAGCCTTGCAAGTAGAGGAACAGAGGACGGACATTAAGAGAATAAAACAAACAACTGTGCTACAAAGACTTCCTTTTATACCACTGTTCACTAGAACATGAGCAGAAAAAGCGAGAACTTGAATTTTGCATAAATGACTTAGATGTTTTTTTTCTTACACCACTGCCCCGTGTCTACTCACTCATAAATAAGACATCCACCTTGGCTGTTGCTGTGCTGCAAGGAGCTWTCAAAATGCTATTCAAATGCAAGAGAGAAGGAAAATCTCACACCCTGCTTCTCTGTGCAGGATACATGCATCCTGCTGGCAGTACCGCTGAGGGATGGATTCTGCTGCCACAGCTGAACCTCTAAGCAAGGCAATGCAAGCCAGAGAAGTCCACTGTTCAGGAGCCACTRGAGAGGCAGAGGAGCCATCACACTCCCATTTTTAGCACACCCCTGGAAGGACCCTCTCATATTGTCAAAGACATATATTTTATTTTACCTGTGCTTTTTGGCTGAGTTATAGTCATGGCGCTCAATTTAGGACAGTGCAGAAGAACCCATCCTCACAGTGTGTTCATGAGTTCATTGTGGAGAACTGTAATACCTCCTGACAACAAGCCTCATCCAGACAAAATTTACATCCTTGCTCTCAGGGTCAGGTCTTGAATGCTTATGGGATTCCTTATGGAATTCAAGCACAGTAATCCTCCTACAGCAGCTAGGTTAAACATGGTTTGTTCAAAAAAGGAAGCTGTCATCTATGGATTGAAAAAAAATTGTGGTTTTGCCCTTTAGTGTTGTTCTCTGAGCTTTCCCAGGATTCTAGAACACTTATTTAGATTCAAGGTATGTTCTGCTTACAAAAATATTAAGTAATGCTGCCCACTCTCTTGCAGTTTTCGGCACAGAAATAAAAAATAGAAATCAAAAGATACACCCTTCAAGTGAAAGTTTTTTAATCCTACAAGTTTTCATGGAGTTTTTCTAAGAAAAATCACTGTATTACAAYTGTGTTTTATGTGTGTCCTTAGAATAAGTTAGACGTGTCTGGTGTTCTCAGATCACAACAGACATCACAACATAGACAGTGCACGTGTCCAGCTGTCCAGAAAAGAGGTCTGACAGTCAAGGGCCTCATAGTTTCTGCTTTCTTGTGCACTTCCTCTGGTGGATCAGTGGATGCCTCTTGCTTTTRAGTATGTGGAATGAAAATCAGGTTTTCCACTTTATAGAAAATACAAAGACTTTTTCAGGGGCACAAACAGAAGCGTGCATGCATCCCAACAGCAGGACAAAGGACAGATGACCTTAAGACTAAACAACAGCTCATCTCTAGGCATGTTCATGCAAAGACGTAGGAATGATGTATCAAAAACAAAAGGAAGGTCAGCCACCTTTTCCAAACCCTTAACCCAATCCAGCTCAGGAAAGTCTGTTTTCCCGATGAGTGTCTTTAAGAAACACCATATGGGCAGCGGGCTTGCCTGAAGCACATTGCACTAGCTGTAGGGACATATATATGACACTGAAATTTTCCCTGACACAAGAATTTCTAAACAAAATAATTTTCACTTGCTAGCATGTATTTGTGTCTCAAAATCAGACCTCATTTTGATCAGACAGGAGAGGGGTCTGGAAGGCAGTAGCAGCTGGAGTAGCTCAAATCAGGCACATTTTTGAGTAACTCCCTTGAACTAAGGAGTGTTTACATATTTTGAAAAGCAGGATTGCAAAGAGACACTTGAGGACAAGAAGAATGTACAAACTTAAAAATTCTGTATCTGAATAAGCAGCAAAATACCCAGATATCGTGAACTTTGGAAAAACAAAGAAAGAGAAAAACCMCAACCTATATCAGTGATCCTTGAAGCATCCTTCAATCTTCTGAGTGGTAAAACACCATTTATATAAATCAGTGTGGGTGGTAAATGGGCAGGCTTCTCCTTGCTTCAATTGGCCTTTTGATCTCCTAATAAATTAAATACACCTAAAACAACAAAGTCTTTCATCAGAAAAAAATAAGTAGTGCCATGGAAGGGGCATTATTCATTTCTCTTGAACAAAAGCCACAACACAGAATTTTTTTCCTGAACTTGCCAGAAAGCCTTTGAAAGGGTCATAAACCAAATTCTGCACAAAGGTAGGGAAGTCTCTTCGGTGTTGTCCCTTCCTCCTCTGTGTGGAATTTTCCACTTCCTTGTTCTCTGTGTATTGTATTTATTTACATAAATCATACTCATAGAATCATTTCGGTTATAAAAGATCTTTAGGATCATCAGCTGTAACCATTAAACTAGCAATGTCAGGCCCAGCAGCAACCCATGCCTCTAAGTGCCACACCTACACATCTTTTAAATATCTCCAGGGAAAGTGGCACCCATCAGACATCACTAAAAACACTAAAACAAACTGGATCCAAAACTGGGCCCTGGGGAACACCACTTTTGACTGGCTGCCAGCTGAATTTAACTCCATTTCTACCCTGTTCCCCAGGGAATTACAAAGGAACTGTATCCGTGGCGTAAAACACCCGGCTGTCGTCTTGCAGCCCGCCACAAGGATGGTTTAGGCTTTCTGGAGAAAGGCAACAGAAATGAGGAACTGGAAGGACTCTGAGGGGTGACAAGATTGCTCAGCCAGAGGTCAGGCATGCAAGGACTAGAGGAGGGAGCAGCAGATCCATAACCACATGAAGCCTGAAGAAGTTACAAGGAGAAAGGGTTTAGATAAACATGGAGGAGGCTGACTCGCATCTGCTCCTGCTGGGTCCAGCTCGTGCGAGAGGATGCTGCTCATCCAGACATGCCTGTCCTGAAGGGCCAGGAAAAGGCACAAAGCAGGATGGGAGGRTTGGCTCAGGCGATGCAGGGGAGTGCACTGCAGGCTCTGGGCATTGTGATCCCAAATGTGCCAGCTCTCTGCTCTCAGAGCTCCTGCTCTGCATGTCTCCTGCTGCGCGCTCAGGCTGCAAGCTGCGGCGCTGCACGTGTTGTGTATTTTATGTTAACAGATCGCCATATAAACAGTCTGGCTTTCCCAGCAAATGGTGATCCCGGGCTAAAACAGAAAATCCCACRAGTATTGCAGTGCGTTTTCATGAGACGTGATTTATTTAGAAATTGTGTGTTTTGGCTTTCTGCTCCTCATGTCCAGCAATCAAGYTCTACAGGGCTGCTTTAAGTTACCCTCACCATGCTACGGAAAGCCCAGCACCAGGGCATTAGTCATGTGTCATCAGGATCTGGGGAGATGAAAAAACTTGAACTCTTCTCGGTTTTTAGTTTTGTACTTAGTAAYGCTCAGAGTGATTAGGAACACCAACATTTTTTTTCTGCTGTTTTGCTGAAACCAGACACTTGACTTCCATCAGTATGTAAGTGATTGGCTTCTCTAACAAAAAGCAGGGGGCTAATGAACCCTTTASAGAAGTCCTCTTTTCTTCAAAATGTGAAATAGGAGTTATCTTGAAAATAGAGTCTTAAAGAGCTATACTYAAATAGCACTGAGAGAATAATTTTATTTCACTTCTGCCCACTTCTTACAGCTAGGCAGGCCTATGTGWGGACACATCCATTTCTATACATAAGCCAAGCAGCTTTGCTTATTTAACCTTCTATAGTTAAATCAAAACTGGGGACACCGAGTAGGAGAAACATGTCCACGCACAGAAAAAAGCAAAGGAAGGTGAAGGGAAAAGGAAAAGGAAGAAAGCAGAGGGAGAAAAGAAGGAAGAGAGAGATGGATAAGAAGAAGCAGGTTTGTTTTCTCTGTGCAAGAAAAATTTTCTCTCTAGCAACAAAATGAGGCCCGACGTTATGTGGTGCAAGTGGGGACTTCAAAGAAAGGAAGGTGGGCATATAAGAATCACAAGGAGAATGGATAAAGTGATACACTGGAAACAACCTGGCCCTTTGCTGCCCCTGTTTTTCAGYCCTATGCTATCTCTCCTGGAAGGGACAAGGCTGATCCTTCACACAGTCAATGTTTTTGGAGTAATTCCCCTCCACATCCAGAAATACCAGCKCTCCCGAAAAAGGGTATTTCTTTCACACTCCATATTACACATGCCAAATACTTTATTGTACTAGATACAACCTCTAAACATTTACAGTAAGTGCACTTAGTAACAAAATTGTTTGCCAAACCTCATTGGCTCTCTCCATACTTTTGAATTACAAACACTGCTTTATTTAAACAGGAAAAATTAACAGATTCCTGAGTCTCCCACATACACTTCTGGTTATCAGAAGTTTATCACAGGCAAACGGGAACATTTCATGGAGGCTCTTGTTAAAATGCTGGCAGCTATCAGTGTGTTGGATTTCCATGTACCGCAGAAGACAGCAGCATAATTTAATATCCTTGTGTCCCGTGTTTTTCTTGTGGTTTTTTTCCTTAGTTTGTTTGTTTTGTGAGGTTTTTGTTGTAATATTTTTTGTGTCTGTTTGGGTGTTTTGTTTGTTTTATTTAAGTATCAACCTCTTTTTTTTTTTTTTTCTCCTTGACAGACTCAGAAAAGAGGAAGTTGATGAATAGTTTCTTGGAAAATCCTCTGAGGAAAGAAAATGGAAGGTAAGTTAAGGATACATTTTCTTAAGGACTCAGGGGTGGAGAGGTGTGGGTGTTAGTACTCTTAAGTTAACTCTCTATTGGAAGTGACCTTTCCAAACAAATGGTAAAGCCCAAGGAATTTGCCTGAACAGATGAGACGGCAAATCCTCTTCCTACAGACATCAGTGTAAAGCACAGCCTGATGGCTCACAGCAGGAACTGGTTGGAAAGGACATGACAGRTACACTTGCAGTAACAAGCCCTGAGCAGGAACAGAAAAAGGGAAAACCTGTATTCACCTCTGCAGCAAGTGGGAATGAAGAGCCAGTTTGCCAAGGCTGACCTCTGCCAGTCTCATGGTCAGAAGGGACCCAGAACAATGACAGGTTTGATGCCCTAGTAAAATGCCTTTGCCTGCTCTGCTTTGCATCACCTAGATTCACATTGACTGAGAGACAGACCAGAGGTGTTTGCATCAAAGCTTCTCCATTTGGTGGTGTACTTTCTAATCCCATCTGAAGAGAACTATCTACAGGGTGGACTTTTACTTCTTTCACAGAAAAAGTTGCATGTTTTTTGTCTGCAGACAGATCTGGCTGTGGCAGTGGCACACACAGAAGCCCTAGATGGCTTCACAGTAGTTAAGTATGGTATCTGGCAGCATACTTCTGGGTCAACACAAAGGTCAGAAAAAGCTACAAAGCCCACTTCATAAGCAGAGTCCACTTGAGTTTCCCCTGGCACACTGCTCATGGGACCCAGAGTGGCCACGGTTAAACCCTAGCCCACCACAGCAGTACAGAGCACAATACATACACCACAGAGTGACCCACAAAATTTCATTTCAGTGCAATCCCATACTGGGACAAATTTATGTTGATATCAAGAATTTAGGAGAGGAAAGACACTGGATGTAAGAATATGTCCCTTCCTCTTTGACGTCCAAGTTTGCCCCATGAAGATAGGATACCTGCCCGTCCCTTTTTGCCAAGGGGCCTACTCTGAGCCTTTGCTGCCTGCTTCTTTAAACAGTGCCACAGCTGTGACTATTTGACAAAGGCAGAATTTAAAAAAAAAAACCAAACAAAACAATGGTGAATCTTGTGGCAATGATTTAAAAACCTCTGTTACTGCACTAGGGACAGACAGGTATGTGTAGTTTTAGGAATCACTGACCTCTTTTTGGTCTCTCTCTTCTGCCAGCTTTTAGCATCTCAGTCAGAAGCCAGCCTGAAGCTGCCAAGGGATCTCAGAAAATTCAGAAAAAAAAAAAGGTGCTGACAAGAAAACGGATGTGTTAAACATATATTTTGAAACCTTTTATGTAAAAGCTGTTCTTTTTCTGACCAATGGGTCACTCACCCTCTCTATACGTCACAGAAACRGAGAAGAAAAATTCAAAGGACATATTTTCAATTAATTTTCAGATTTATACTATCACTGAAAATACATGAAGCAGGAAAATACATTTTCCTTGATCTACAAATGGTATTCCTTTTAATACACAGCTTCCCACCCCTAMAACTGCTGACACAAACACCATTGCATTTGAACTTCAAGAGGATTTACTCGCACCAGAGGCAGTCAGCAACAGAAGAATTTTAATGACTGTGGGAGGATCGTTGGTATTTTAAGAAGTCTTCTAAAACYTTTTGAAGAATTTGAGATAAGTAAAAATAAGTGGGGCAATATTTTTTCCTAAGTGCTTTGCACTGTGTTTTCACATAGCAGAAGTGAGTTCTACAACTGCACAATGAGGCTGGAACAATCTGAATAGAAGAGCAAAACTTAAAAAAAATTTGGAGATGAAAACAAATGGCATGGGAACCATTCTAAGGAACACAGCAAATGAATCCTTCTATTCCAGGCTCTGGTTTTTATTCTCTTTGCTCACTGGAGCTTTAATTTTATTAGCTTGCAAAGAACCACTCAATTCACAGATCAGATTTCTTAGGGATATAGGGACAACATGCCAACAACACAAAGCACCAACCAAATTTTTATACAGCAGCCACATGCTTTGTGAGTTCCTCCAGCAGAATTGCACAAGGAATGTTCCTCCTGTTGAATTTAACCTGAAACATTGCACTTCACCTCTCAGAAGAAAAGCCGCCTGTTGTCAGACATGCTCCTAGATTAATATACCTGACARTGGAAATTTAACTGCTTCTAGGAGCTCAAAAGGTTCAGCTTCTTGAATTGTTGAGTGCCTCCTTGGGGAAGAGCTCATCAATGTACCTGGACAGCAACCACAATGATGACAGAAATCTCCTTGAGCATCTCCCACCTCCCACCTGTCATCACAAGRGGCCTCTGGACACACCCATGTCTTGAACAACTGTAAAACCCCTGGTTTCAAATTATCTACCTATGGTTTCTCAAAATTCATCACACTTCAGCAGGGTAAACTAGGGTAAATGATTTGCTGCTTTTTTGTCAGCATGAGATTCAATAAGAACATGCAAACAGCAGTGAAAAGGACACCTGGAAAGGGCAATCCCCCAGCTCCAAAATCCCCAAACCCTAGAATAAAGTGTCKAAGATCTTCTTTTATGGGATGTTAGGAAAAAGTGCTCTTGCTGGATCCAAGGAACAAAGGAACTCCAAGCTCTCTTGAGAAAAGCAAATTGTTTTTCAGTCAATGCACTCTGTCTTTGGAGGCAGTCTAAGCCTTTTCTTTCTTTGGCTTACCTACACTAGTTAAAGTCTCAAGTAGGCCCTAAGGAAAAATGATGAGTGGGTTAGCAAGCAGGTGCTTTTAAATGAAAAAGTTCATATAGTCTGTTCTGTTTCTCAGTACACTTATGTGACTAAAACCAAATCAACCTGTACATTCACTTGCTCTCACACAGAATAGAAGACCTTTTTTGTTCAAAGAAAGTGGATACATTCAAAACTTTGGTCAACTGGCAGATAATGTTATGTTTATTCTTTCTGCCTACTCCTTTTTCCACAGCTTGACAGTTCAGGTAGATTTCAGTTTTAGTGAAAGCAGTTGCAAAACACTCACTTTATTCAGATGAGGAAGGTTTTGCTCACTTGTTTCTCCTCCCTCCCTCAGCARGGAACTGCCTGTTCCAAGAAATCTTATGCCTGGAAGCATAAAATCCAAGCATCTCCTCAAAGGATGAGAAGCTGAAAATACTGGGTTTTGATGGGCTGACCCTCTAGCCTCCATTTTTCCCCTGCCCAAATGGGAGAACATTGTCCCTTAAGKCACATTACAGTATGGTACACTGAAAGGTATACATCTCTGGGATTTTTTGTTTTGTTTTGTGTGGTCATTTTTTTTGTGAGTGTTTGGGGGTTTTTGTTTGGCTTTGTTTGTTTTCTTATTTTTGTTATAGACACAAATTACAATGACGAAAATAGCGCCAGGAATTTACTGTTGATGTATTTTACATTGTTGGGAGAAAACATTTTTCCTGGAAAGAGGTCCCAAGTTTTTTATCAGCAAGATCCTACCTTTGCTCACATTTACCCCTGTTAAGGAGTTCGGTTTAATATCACTTATTCTTGGCAACCACTATTCCCACGAGTGACATTTCTCTTCAAAATAGTCTCATATGAAAATACCTCACCTGTTAGCTCAGGTATTTATAACAGTGTACATGTGTGGCTACTCTCTGTAGCGTGGTCCAGTATTTGCAGTAGATGACTACCTCGTAAAATCTTCACTTTACAAAATAAAATTGTGCCTTGGTTCTTACTAGCCCACAGCTTTTGAAATGAAGGGCGCATCATTAAAAAGTACCCTACAAATATTTCTCAGTGCAAAAATGCAGAAGGCATTTTGTTTTCAATTACAAGAAAGGTTTCATAAAGACATGTACCTTTTTTWTGTCCAATTAAAAATGCCTATGCTTTTTGCCATGAACAATAAAAGCATTCCAAGAACATGCCATAAATACAATTTTTTTCAGTCTACCAACCTGRTTGTAGCCCTTTAAGAGCCTTAGGGGTATGTTCTACTTTAAGAACTTATCCATAAAAAACTTGGTACCCCTTACATGTTACACATTTCATACCGCACTTCAAAGAAGAACCTTATATACATTGTGACTAAAGTACTGTTTATTTCATAATCTAAACAAACACTGAAATACAGTCTATGCTTTTCTACTTTCCTGCAGACTTTACAAAGAGCTTTTTTTTTTTCTTTTCATAATTAAAACAATCTGCATACACACAGAACATGCACTCTCTAACGCCAGTAATGAAGGTAAGAAGAGTCAGTTTCCATCATCTTCCTTTGCCCGTGTTAGAAAAAAATACTTTTCTTTTTACTGTAGTTATGACAGTGTGGCTAAGGATACAAAGACTAGAGCACAGTTTTACTCCCTGCACAGAAAATGTTCATCACAAGCATGCTGATGGTGATACATATTACATGTCTATTAAATGATAGGCATATTTTTATCCCCTTTACTCCCTTTTTAAAAATACTAAGTGGCTACATGTAAATGCAGTGAAGCAGGTATAAGCTTAATTAATCAGAGTTGATTCAAACTGGCACCAAGATGCAGCAAAGTCCAACAAAGTCTCAGCGAGGCTTTCCATGGGCTGTCGATGACCTCCTCCGCAAAGCAACCAGGTTGTACTTTTTCAAAGCAGAAACCAAAGGCCTTGCAGCACGGCCAGTTCTGTGGACGGGGTGGTCTGCGCTGGCGCGTCAGCCCCCTGGAAAAGATGCACTTGTAGTCCATTAGTGTTTGAGCAAAAGTGAGTGGGTTACCTTCCCTGGGGCTGTGCACTTGCCSTGCCCCGCCTGCTGCTCTTTGCCGGTCACACGGCTGGCTGTGGCCTCACACCACGGAGTGGTCATTGCTGTGCACGCCGGCCAGGATGGTGTGGTTCAGCGAGGACGCTGAGCGATCCGAGCCCTCGGTGGGGCCGTTGGTGCTCTCGCTGCGCTGGCAGCACAGGATCTGCTTGAAGGTGGCACTCATTTCCTTGTCCCGGTAGGAGTAGATGATGGGGTTCATGGCAGAGTTGAACTCTGCCAGGAGCAGGAAGAATTTCTCGTAGGCCAGGACATTGCACTGGGGACAGCAAACATCGAGGAGCAGCAAGACTAATCCCGGGGTCCAGCAGATTATGAAAGCACCTAGAAAAAGAAAGAATGGACAAAAAGCAAATACACKAATGCACCATTACTCTTCCAAACCCCACAAGAACCATCCAGCCAGAAGCAGCAATGGCTAATTTTCTTTCAAAAGCATCGTTCCCACACTCTCTTTTCATTGACCTGATGAGAAGGATGCCTTTCAAAGATCTGTAAATGGTTATGGGCAGAACATCAAAAGACCGAGACACACCCCCAAGCCCCAGCCCCAGCCCCCCACCATCTGAAACTCTGCTTGGCAAATACATTTACATTTAAAGCTGATAATGAGGAACATTTTTTTCCTTCAGCTAGAGACCTCTGAGTAATCAATCTCTTGATCAGGAGGAACAATACTGCAATTTACTTCCCAAACTAATAACAACAAAGAAAACCTTTCTGTGAGTGCTGTGACTGAAGCATCAGTAATAGAAAAAGAGTAGTTCAGGCAGCAATTCTCAAGAAAAAGAAAGCCTGGGTCTTGTTAATCCATTTCAGCCTCATTATGTAATGGAAAGTCCTAAACACACATCCTTCTTGCACTGAAATGCCGTCCTTCAACAGATCTACTTCTTTTCTTAGGGCTCTATTCAATCCAAATTCAGAGGCTCATCAGGCTTCAATAGTGTCAAAGGCAAAGAGTCTTACCCCGATTCAAATGCTTCCCCCCTCCTTTCCCTGTTTTCCAAAGCGCTGAAGAGAACAAAGCCCAGAACACAATTCAGAGCTCAATGCAGAAATTAAATCAAATGCCTTGTACTTTATTGGGAGTAGTGAATTAAAGGAAGATGGTAACTCCTTGCAAGGTTAGAGAAGTTTTAAATATAAGCACCGCTAGGGAACCCCTTACACACAGTCATGTCAGAACAAATACAGGACTACTGAGATTTTCCAGGCTGCTTTACTGAGTACCAACATCTTATCATCARTGACAGGATTAGCAGCACAGGCAGCAGCAATAAGGGCTTCCCAGCACTATGCAGTGGTTCAGACTGGTTCTCCTGTCACTGTGGTATTTATTTGTTAACTCACTGCTCCCATTTTTYCTTCAGTGATGGTCTCTACAGCTCTACCACTGTCTGAGGTCAGTGCCCACAGCATGTAGACTTCTTGCCATGCCTGCCAAGAAGGTGACAGCAATTTCCAGCTTGGGCAGTGGTAACTGTAAGCTGTGCAGACATCTTTCTGTTTGGACTGCAAATCCACTTAGATCAAATAGAAGAAGATGGGCTCTGCAAACATGCAGCGAGTGCCAGGTGAGAGAYACTGGTTATCAACCAGGCATCCACACACAGAGGATTTTTGCACACCAAAAAGCATCCCCAAACTGAGCATGCTTGCCACTAATGAATGGTCCCACAGTGCCACTCAATACCCATCACTTTGCTCGCCAATGGAAGGAAGCTGGGGGTTGAACTGCCAGCAAAAAACATTGAGCGCCTTCACCAAATGACTTTGTTAGGGTCTCTGACATAAATTTGACAGCATGGAGATGAAACCCCCACGCTGAGGTGGAATCAGACACAGGAATCTGCTTCATACTTTTTGTCTGCAGCTCTTTTGGATTCCAGCAGTTCTAGAAAAGAATATTTGAAACTCATGCAAAAGACTGCAGGCTTTTGTCCATTCCTTGTACCCGTTCCCATAAGAGCAGAAAACTGCATCTCTTTAGTTGCAGGATTGTCCATGGTGATTAAGCACGCGTACTCTCCTCTTTATGGAAAAGCTCTGCTGACCTGGTTTATGCATAAACCAAGCTAATTATTCAAATTCAATCACTCACTGTAGAAATTGTGTGCTCAGACTCCTGGCTAGTGAGGCAGCAGTGGGCTTTGYTCTAGCTTGTACTTTTTTTTCACTATAGGCTGCCTTGGGAGAACAACATCAGAGATGGGAACGTGGCAAGTCATGGGATCAACAGTCAAGGACAAAGGACAATGACAGCATCCTCACCAGGCCTGTAGTAGAACAGTCCAATGTGGAAACAATGGCAGAGAAGCTCTCATAGCATTTTTCAAAGTTTCAGTTGAAAGCTTCCAATTTTCCAATTTTTTAAATAAAATCTGTAGCTGAGGAACAACAGAATATTCCATTGGCATAATTTCTGAAGTGTTAGAAATAGCAACAAGAAGTTMTATGGTGAGGCAGCAAGGAATTTACTCCTCAAAAAGCCCCAAAGCCATTCAGAAAAACCCACATGCAGCCCGCTATACTGACTTGGTCTCAGGTGGAGCCTCTCTGGGCCCCTCAGTGTCTCAGACAGGTCTGATAACCTGTGTGCTGAGGTTTGACTGCCTGCACCCAAGAAAAAGCAGACTGTGATTGAGCAAGCAACTGAATGCTCTGGGCAGCTCATGCTACACTGAAAAATGATAAAAACAAAGGTTTCCTTCCCATCCAGTCTGGAAGTAAGTCACTATTGTGCAAGTTGTCACCCTTCTGCTCMTAGCAAAACATCCCCCCATGCTAATGGCTCTGGCAGCTAATTAAGCGCTTGTAAATGGTGACACAAAARTGCCTCAGTTTGTTCACTTCTTATTTAACTATTGGTACACAGGAAAATACTGAGAAGCATCACTTGTGCTAAYGACATATTTGAGTTATGTACAAAGCAAGGAACATATAAATGTCAGGCTCTTATTACCTCAGATTTAGGAAACTTCATCTGTTAAATATGAAATTATTTTTCTGCAAGGATAATAAAGGGAATTATTTTGTTCCTCTTGCTTGGAATATTTTCTGAAGTAAGCAAAAAGTGTGGTCAAATTCTTCCCCTACCAGAAATCTGTTGTGAATTGATTTCACAAAGAATGAAGATCTAAAAATATCATATTTAATAAAACAGTGATATCCAAAAGCTTTTTGCTGGCACACACAAGACAGTGTTAGGTATACATCAAAATACTGTTTTTTTTTTTCTGAGAATCAGAACTGAGAGCAGCCCTAAGTATAGCGTTAGTAATTTAATTTAAGGTCCATCTTAAGATTTTACAGTCAAGCCCGAGTTACAACGATATAAAAGCAGATCTGTTGCATTCAGTGACCTGAACTGTGGGTGTGCCACAGTCACAGCACAACACTYGGAGAGCTCTATGTGCTGGAAGAAAACTGCAGACTCTGTGTCCTTGGCTGGCTGAAGAGCCACTGKAGCAACTGTTGCCTGGACAGAGAGCACCTTGGGATGTCACCTCCAGTCCTGGCAATCCTTCAGAGGTGCTGGCGCTGCAAGAAGCTGAATGAGCTCCTGAATTGCAGCAGGAGGAACATTCCCATAGTGCATGGCCAAGGTCTGTGCTGACAGTCTGGCCACAGAGGGCTGAGTGAAGAAGAAATGCGCATCAAACTGAGGGGTGAATGGCTAGCCATTAGACAGGAAAGCCTGAGGGGACCAGAGAAATAGCACCGCATCTTAAAAGATTGAAGGGTCCCTACAGATTGAGAAACATTTTTTTACAGCAGGAAATAAGAGTCACAAAAAAGCATTTATGACCTAATCTAATTTTCTGCTGCAGTGTGATACCTCTCACCCAGGAATGAAACTCCAACTCCTTGTGCTGTGTCTTGCAAAGCTGTGGCACAAGTCCACTGGAGGCTTTCCAATGACCATGATATGACTACATCTCATCTGTCTTGGACCMTTGTCTGGTGCACCAGTGCAGATCATGTTTCCATGGTATCTGGATGCTGGAAACCCCTGGGTAAGTGTGACGTGGCCTCACAGCAAGATTTGATTGCAAGAGAGTAAAAAYTGTTGTAGGCTGTGGGCATATGAAACCAGCCGTGATAAATCACACAAAAATGAATGTGTAGAAGAACAAAAKAGAAAACAACTCCAAAAACCAGCAGCAGAAAAGGAACAAGCTACACAAGAATAAACACTGACGAACTAGTCACTCATTACTAGGATACCAGACAGGATGGCTACTCACGAAACTTCTTGTGTTAGCAGGCAAAGTGTTTCCTAAGCAGCACTCTTTTTTTTTTGTCTTTTGCCTTGGACAGCCTATGTCTGTGTTTACTCCATGAACATTTGTTTCCCCCTAACTCAAAAGAGCAAAATAAAAGAAGTACTTCTGCTTCTGCCAAGTCATACACTGCTGTCTGTCCCTCAAAGGCTCTGGAGGGATGCAGCTCTCATCAATCCACATCTATTCTCAAACAGCCTTCTTCTCCGCTTTAACCATACAGTGTCCCTTTTTTTGTGCCCTCCTCTGTCCATCTTGTGTGTTAACCCTGATTTCTGTCATGGGCTCACACTCACCCTGCAAATGCCTCAGTCTATGTGGAGAGGAAAAATATTTAAAGGGTCTCTTTTAGGGAGGGAGAGAAGAAAAAAAAATCTCTCCTATGTTTGGATTTTTTTTTTAAGATTACAGGAGTAGGATAAGGCAGTAGCATATCAAAGACAGAAAAGATCCATTCCAGCTGAACTGCAGAAACATTTACAATCTGTTGCTGTTGCCCGCCTACTCTTGCTCACCTGCTGTCCTCTCCAAATCCCCTCCTGCCCTCAGAGTGGCACTTGTGACAGGCAGCTGCACTGTGTCCCCCTCTTCTGGGACCAGGGTGACTGAGAGAGGAAAGGACACTGAGTGTCACTGCTATCACTATTGTCACAGCTACCGATGGGGCGAGAGTCCTGCTGCATTTTGTGCAGGCTGAAAGCAATGCTATGGCGGGGATGATCTGTTTTAATTAACAAAACGATAGCAAAAAAAGGGCTACAGAAGTGCCTGTCATTTTCCAGATTCTGATATAATCCCATCCTCAGCAGGAAAAGCCACTTGCCATGCTAGCTGTGGAGCAAGCTCATCAGCTGCAGCACAACTGCGCTTCTCATGTCCCAGCCATCTGTAAGCTGTATCAACAATCCTCCTTATCACACTGAACATTATCTTGTGCATAGCATGAATAGAGATAAGTGCTGCATGCAACTGCTTTACAGCTATGTGCTGTTTCCCCTGACACAAATATGAGAGCATGAAATCCAAAATTAATGCTGAATTATTACACATGCAAAAGTTCATTTAACATGCGGTAAACATGCAGAGTGTAGGAGCATTTCTTATTCTAGTCTGACATAATTTTACCACAACATTAGTACAATACAGTTATTAGTTCTTGGTGGATGAAAACACAGYTGTTGTTTTTATTTTCTGCTGGAAATAATTAACATAGGGGTAATGTTTGCTTCCACCCATGGAATTTTTGTGTCAAGAAATAAAATATGACTACCACATATGSACCAGATTAATAAAATTAAAATAATTGTATGCTAAACATGGCAATTTTTGAAGAACTTCATATATGAAAGGCTTGCCTGCCCATCCACAGACTCTAAAAGACTTGAGGAGGATGACAGTGGAGGAAAGTCCTGGAAGAATACCCCAGCTAGGGGACAGCTGCCTAAAGGGTWCCAGTAAGAATGGCTGTGTTGAAATAGGTGCTGTCTAAACAGCTTCATTTATTCAAGGTGCCTTTACTTAAAGAAGCTGCATGAATTCTGAAAGAGTGAGAGATTCATAGCACACTCCTTTTGCATTTTTTAAATGATTGTAAAATGCTGTCTTCTCTGACATGCCTCTGGGAGACTTTAACAGTAAGGGTGCCTTTGGGTTTCAAGCCAAACATTTATCTGGTGGAACAGTGTGTGAAAGAGAGAGGGGACATCTCCAGAAAGAAAGATGGGATAGCAGAGTAAACCAGGAAATGAGAAACAAAGCAAAGGTAAATAAAATCTACATTCATATTCATGCAACACTATCTTACATACACTTCTTTGAGATGATTTGAAGCAAGAGATCATGAGCATGTAAGAGAAAACACACAACTAGAGAACACATGAGAAGAGCTGGGTGATACAAGACACCAACTGGTCTTTCATAACTCTATGTATGTGCACCAACCCTGGCATTCCCTGTTTTACTCTCCCATGAGCTGAGCAGTTCTGAATGGGGAGGTTATTGATAAAATCCTGACCTCATCTTTATCAAATATCTTAACTCCACATGAGCTCTCTAACTGACAGGTTTGTGAGGTTTTTCAGTCTACTGTACCCATGGTTWGTAAAGGGAGTTTAGAAGAAACTGGTTCTGCTAGTATTGCATCTGATCCCTGCTTTCCTACCTTCTCCACACCTACTTGCACATGCACAATCCAACATCTTCTTGAATCTTGTTCTGGGAATTTCAGCTGGCAAGACTTTGTACAAAATAATGGCTGGATTGTGTAGGAACAGAGAAATCGTGCCTTGATCAAAAATATATTTTCTCTTAGCAGGAATACAGAATGTGTCTGCTTCAAACATCTCTTTTCACCTTTGAACTCCTGAACACAGAATCTTTTTGGTGTTTAAGGCATGTCTGTCTTTGTCAACAAACCATCCCCTCTCTGAAGAATGTATCTGCTTCCATCTTCAGGCATTTATCTGGTTTAAAATGCGCTAATGACTTAACATGAAAGCAGCKTTGGGGCTCTGTCTGTGCTCTGGCTGGGCTGGGAGGAGCAGCCAGCCTTGACCACAAAGAGTGAAGTCCAGTGTATGTTAGCATCACCTCATTCCGGGCCTTAATATTTAGTATTTCACCGGTGTCTGTTCATCCAGACATCCAATTCTCACTGACTTCTTTCTTTTCAAGAAAGATAAAGTACACAACTCCCTCTAAAGGGACACATAGTCTTGACCACAAATGATACTTCTGCTGGCACCCAGACTCGTTTGMTACAGGCTGGCCTTGGTTCTACCTGTTCTCTTCCAGGGCTCACATCACCATGATGGTCCTGACAATTTATCACTGAAACATGCACATATTCCTTGGTGAAATCTTTAGGTCAAAGCCTGTYTTCTAAACCAGACACACTTTGGCACCTATACCTGCTACACAGAGAGTCAATTGAAGAAACACCTGGTCTATCGTGGTGTTTCATAGGACACTGACAATAATTGTTGGCCAACAATTCCATTGGCACCATTGGATCCGTGATCACTGTCTCCAAGCATGGAGATACTCAGACACAAAAAGCCTGTGGTCAGGGGGGCTGCATCTACAGCAATCACACCTTCTGTCATCTCAGGCTGGACCAACACCTTTCTTCTTCTTTTCCTGCTTCAGTTTGCCAGTCCAGATCAGCGGTGATGAAGAGCAGGTTCCCTCAGCAGGACTCACAAGTGGCAGCTGTGGGAGTCTTTGTGAGCTCTCTTTCTGCGGCGCATTTCGCTTCCTGCCCTGAGTGCTCACTGCTCTGTGCTAGAGGCAGGGTATGCTGACCCTCTGGCTCCTGGCTTTCCCTCTGGAGATCCCATCTGCCCCGTGTCTTCCCACCTGGACACCACCAGGGGCCTTTCCACAGAGCTTGGCACCAGATGTGGAAGTTTCCAGTGCCACATGTTCTACAAGCACTTGCATATCCATGTAGCATCTGAGGCTTTTGAAGTTTGAAACAGCAAACAGAGAGAAAAGCCTGTCTGGGCCAATAATAGAACAAAACTAACCAAAGAGAAAATGAAACTGGGCAGTAGCAAGCCACCAGAACTGACCTGCTTATTTCATGGGTGCTCACCAGACTCTAGCCCAGGTTAACACTTGATGTAATTCCCCAGCTGAAGCTCTCAGCCTTTCAAAATGAGTTTACTGCTCTTTGGCCAGCTAATCCAGCCTCCCTCAGTTATTCCACGGCTGACATCTCTGAAGGAGAATTCAAGTGCTACTGCAAATGAAGGAGACTGGGGCTGTTTTTCAACTGACATCTGCCAACCAAAGGTGTTTGAGTACTCCTCTTTCAGAATGTACTTGTAATCATTTTAAACAACACCTTGCAAAGTGGAATGTGCAAAACTCATTACAAAAATAAAAGCAAAAGCTTAATCTTAATCGTGTTGCAATTTATCTGCATCCATTTGAATCTCTCAAAACAAGAAAAATGGAATTTGCTCCCAATACAGTAACTGCATGAGAGACATGGTGCACTGCAAAGGGAGAAACTAAGCCTTTTATCTATAGAAAACATTTTAGACAAAAACAGGAAGTCATTAAACACCAGTGGTCAGCATTCCAACTGATTTCTAAATTCATAAAGATATGTGAAGCTCATCTCTGAATAAAAGCTTGGCGGTTGCCAAAGCATCTGATTATTTATCTCTGTGGAAAGACAAACAGTAATCCCCATGGAGTTTCTTTGTTGCCAAAAAACCTAACACACAGAGGAAATTTTGGTGTCTTTTTCAGCTTTTGGGTGTTCTACACAAGCCTTTATGCTCTAACTTGAAAACAAATGCTCCTACAGTCCCAAATCCGTGCTGGTAGCTTGGCTGGGAAATGAACATGTAAACTCAGCTGATAAGGGACGCCTGGTACTGGTCTCTCTGGGTCACAGGACAAAGGAAAAGCAGGCAAGAGATGCCTGGGGAAAACTAGAAGCAAGAATAATAGAATTCTAGAAAGACTTGGATTGGAAGGGACCTTAAACATCATCTAGTTCTAACCACTCAACATGAGAAGGGATGTCACCCATTTGATGAGGTTGCTCTGGGCCTTGTCCTTGAACACTTCTAGAGATGGGACAGCCACAACTTCTCTGGGCAACCTGTTCCAGTGCCTCATCACTGTCACTGTAAAGGGTTTCTTATRATTTCTAATCTAAATCTACTTTTTTTCCACTTAAAGTCATTCCCACKTTTTCTATCACTTGAGACCTTTGTAAAAAGTCGCTCTTCAACTTTCTGGTGGGCCCCTTTTTGGTACTGAGAGGAGCTGTAAGTTCTCCTCAGAGCCTYTTCTTCTCCAAGCTGAACAAGCCCAAGCCTCAGCTCCAGCCCTCTGATTATCTTGGCCCTCCTCTGGATCTKCTCTAATGGGTCCAAGAAACAAGCTTCAGCTCATACCTGGCAGCCTGTTTTCATCCCCTAGCCCAAACTCAGCTAAGATTCTCTTTAGGGGCCCTGATTGCTTGTGGGAATGACTTGGGACTTCAGGTGGGGAACAGACTCTCCCTRAAGAGCAAGAGGACTCTGTCTGAAGGGTCTGGATAAGGCTCTCAGGTCCTGGATTTGGGGCAGCTGGAGGTCACCAGGGCTTGTTGAAGCATGAATGTACCTATGCAGCAGTGAAGGCTCACTGCAAGAGGTCATCTGGTCATYCAGGAGCAGGACAGCTGGACCCTACAGGCAGGGCTTGCAGGCTGGACTCTCCTCTGCCTGTCTGCAAGGTATGTTTAGCATGCTTGGGCCTTGGGTGTTTTGCTGCTTTTCTATTAGCTGCAGTTCCCAATCACAGAAAAATAAATTCAGGGCCATGTTGAAAAAGCCCTGCTCTGACCACTTTTCCTGCAGCAATCCATACATCTTCTGTAGTATTCTGGTACTTTCTCAGGAATGGTCACAAAGCTACGCTCAAACAATTCTGTATGTTTAGCAGGTTACAAACAACTTTGCYACGTGAGATTGTTTAATTGTATTTTCCTTTGTTGTTAAGGACATTAAATGTTGCTGGTATTATGTTTGGAGAAGCTTCAGTTGCAACACAAGATTCCAAATGAAGGCTGGGTGGATGCAATTTATTATGTAAAGGACTGCCTTGATTCTTTCATAAGATTAAACTAATAATACTAGAAGAAAAATATTAGCCTCTGTTGGCTTCCTTAATAGGAATAAAACTTATTTCTCTCATGCTAATACCAGAATGTGTGAAAGAGAAAGTGCTACCAAAGGGTAGAGATAATGGAAATAACTACATTATATACCAGCACTACCTCAACTKCCAGAAAACTGTTTGTGCTTTTAGTTGATAAAGCCATGCTAACATTTATGTGATTATAGCTATTGGTTAGCTTATCTGTGGTGGACAACCTTGGATAGAATTGCATGAAGACCAGCCACATAAATCAGGTTTAAGAAGCAGAATCCACAAAGTGAAGTGGACAACAGGATCCACTATCCCCTATGGGTAAGAGAACACCACTCTTGGATAAATCTTCTTGGAAAAAATCTGCCTGTCTTTGGACAAGTWAATATAGACAAGTTAGAAAAGCCTTTCCACTCCTTGCCTGAATATGCCAAATCAAACTACTGCCTTAAAGCAGAAGCAGCCTCAAAGAGTGCACATGAACGGCACCACAGCGAGCTGCCTGCACACCTCACCAGCCCGGCTGTGCCAAGGTCAGACAGACAGTACTCAGGCTATCACACCACGAGGGAGGGCCCAAAAATGGCACTGCCAAAACAGGGAAACAGGCAGATGTGGCATTGCACATCACAGGAGCAGCACTCAGAGACCAAACACTCAGTTTGATTGTGGTAAGTATATACTTACAGATTATCAAGAGGGTAAATTCCGGGTTTTGGCACTTAATTCTATATGTTTAAAGTATATACATGAGGCTGGTATCCAGGGGAAAAAATATAGGTTTTGTTCTGTACTTCCATACTGAAGATGAGACATGGTTTAAAGGGAGTAGTTCCCTTTCGGCTCTTACAGATGCATTTGGATTCCCCGTCCCTAATGGGATTCACCCAAACACCATTACGGTGTTTGCTCCACTACAGCATATAATTTCACTGTGGTAACAACACTATTTCCCATACTTCAAATGGGAAATTCAGTGAGCAGGGCTGGAAATATTTCACTTCTGCTGATGGATTCCAGGGGCAGCTTCTCTATAATTTCATTTTTTAAAAATTTACCTTTACAGAATCTATATGGATTTAAAGTTTTCAGTGAAACACAGAAGAGAGCTCTAATAAAATTTAGCTCTATTTCAGGTCATGTCACCAAGAATCATACTGCCAAATCATGCATTATCTTKGGGCAAGAAAAGTTGCATCTTCAAGTGCAGCTATTAGTGTCTTCATGAGGACAACTAAGGGCATCCCAGCAACTGAGGGCATCCCAGCCTCACCTACTCCSAGCGTTATTCATGAAGATTCCTCCTGGCTTAGGCAAGTGATGTGTCTTCTCCCTGAGACTAAGCTTACCCAAAACCATTGGATTTGCTGTAGATGTGAGCTTGATGCAGCATACAGAACTGATCCTTTTGTTTCCATTGGCTTACAGGAATAGTCTTCTACTCTTGGCAGTCTACTCTCCTGTTCTAAATTTAACCTCTGCTAAAAGTGTGGCACCTAAAAGCACCCAAGAATAGTGTGTTAGCAYCATATCCTTGGTCACTTGACTCAAAGATTGCTGTAAAAATAGCSTCTGAAACCACAAAAAAGTGCACTATCATGCTATTTTGAAGGTTACTCGAGCTGCATGTTTCTGAGGATGTGACTGCTTTGACCTCTGGCAGATAGTTGGCTCCAGTGTCCCTACAAAAGACTATAGGTTTTGGCTACATATAAAAAGGAACAACAATGATGAAATAAAAAGGAAAGGCACTAAGTTTAACTTTCACTTCCCTTGCTCCCACCCTCCAATGAAAGAACAATTGAACAGCAGCAGAAAACTGAAATAACTGTCTGTGCCAAAAACGGGCTGACTCCCAGCCACCTTCATCTCTTTCAGGAGTATTGATGAGAAGGGCCAGACAGATCCAGTCATTCAGATCCAGTTCCTATCTACCATGCAAGGAAGGCAGAGGTGTTAACATTGCAGCTTTCTCTGTAGCATGCCTTGCCTGCCTCAGCTCGGTCCTGGCTCTTCTGCTGCTGGTCATGAGCATGAATCTGAGTCTCTTTTCCCACTGAGCTCTTGGTGTCCCTAATGAGACTGTCAAAGACAGCAGTAAACATTTTCTTCTGTCCTTTTGCTCTACACAACATAGGGTTGCGGCCATGGACGCARGATTGTGAAGTAGAAAACYGAACCAGCACAACATCAGTGGCTGRTGCCCAATTGGAGAGGGACTCAAGGACCAAGACTGCTACCAAACCACAAAGACAATTTCCACCTACATTGTATTCAGCAGCTGCACAYGTCTGCAGCTCACCTATGGGACTGAGGAGGCAGTAAACTGACAGACTAGCAAACRAGGTGAAACAGGGTTAAGAAAATAAAAAAAGACACCTCATCAAATTCCTGCTGCCAGCTTTTGTACTGCTCCACGTTAAAAACAAATGTACTGCACCAGCCAGAAAGGCTGTGCCCACTAACACTGCTCAACAGCACCAGCACATGCCCACGAGATAAAACCTGGGGACACAGGAAATMCTTTTTTTTGCAATGCCAACTAATAAAAGCACCTACACTAAGTCSTCCTCCAACACATCCCAAAATAGTACTTGTGGGATCATTCATTCTAGTTCATCATTGCTCACAGTAGTTCAAATCAGATTATTTTGGTATAGACATGCTGATATATGAAGCTGCAAGACTTCTCCAGGGTTGTGTTGTTTTGTTTTTTTTTTTTTTCCCCTTTTTATCAGATATTCCTAGGCTTGCGCCTAAAGCAAACAGGAAACTGTGTGAGATAAACTGAGACCTTCCAGGCAAAAAGGCTTCCACTGAGGAATTTTTGGGTTTAAAAAAAAAGAGATAAACAAGCAATTAGTACATTGTAAGAAGATCGCTTGCAAAATTCTTCTACTCAGAAAATTAATTGCTTCTAAGAAGAACCTCTGCTGTTCCAAAGGAAATACAAGGCTTTTTTTTTTTTTCCTTTTTCATTAAAGATTAGATCTCCCCTAGCTAATCTGCAATGGACTGAAGAACACCAATCAGAGGTGACTTTCTTTTCTTTTAAAATATTTTAACAATGGAATATTGAGGCAACACTGAGGTAAACTCCAACACAGCAGCAGTGTGTAGGGGAAATGCACAAAGAAAAAGGATTGAGGCWAACTCAGATCAGCCTTTTCTGGACTTCATTTGAAGCTCCTGGTGACACTTGCTGGCTTCTCATTTTTCTACAGAGCTCAGAGCAGTGATCATAGCAAAGTCAGGCTAGCTAAATGCGGGACAAATGCAAAGCAGAGGGGCCGTTTCAGTGCTGTAGGAAAAGCCCATGCTCCCAGCTCCCTCTCTTCAACTTTACAGMCTGGAGATCGATCACAGCTATGCCTTAAAGAATAAGGAGCCAAACCAACCACCACTGCAAGCTCCTGATCTGCTGGGCTCTTAGTGTTGTGAAAACTATAAGGGAAGAAGAAGAGCAGAGATTTCTCTATCCCTGATATTTTCTAGGAGAGACAAGCCACAAGCGATGAGTCTGCTTATTTACCCTTCAAAATAATGAGCATTCAGCTTTGCTAGGTGCATCCTTCTCTAGTGACACCACAAGTATTTTACTGGCACTGATGCTCTTGCTGATGTAGTACCATGCAAACCCTGGTATTGTAATAGTGATCATTAATTATCTCTGAGCATGAGAATGCATAGCTATGAATGCATATACAACATTAAGCAGAATTTCCAGACTCACCTACTTCAAATTTGGTGGTTTAGTGGTATTTTCAGCCCACATTTTTTTCTGAAAATAAGCACACACCAACTCTATTTTTCGTTGTCTATTTTCTTGTCTTCAACTGCGTTTATCAAAGAAGACTCATTCGAGTTTCACCAGCTCAAACACCTTTAAGAATGCAGCATCTGTGTCTAAGACTATTATTGCTACAGATAGGCAGCAAATAACATGTTCTGGSCAGGACAGTTTTCACTCCCTGCTGCTTTAACCAGTGTTTTGTGGATCTCATGTTTGCAGCTGGCTGAGCAGTTTGCAAARCCTGGGTGTTGGGATGCCAGATGAGCCTCTGGGGTTGGTGAGTGCCATGTTCCACTGCACAAGGTGTCATCCTGGCTTCAGTGCAGGCACCCTTCTCCCTTATTGACACAGCTTTCATGAGAACTTTGCTCTCCTCCCACCTGCTCATGAGCTGGGGAAACTTCCATCAGTACCTGAACCATAGGGTTTTGTAAAACCCAAGCTATGTGTGCCTGGAGAAGGGAATGAATGAGAATGGGGAGGAGCAAAGRCATTGCCCAGCCCATTTTACCCTCCCCAAACAGGAGAGTTTTGCTCCAGTAAGTTATAAACAGTCACTCTCTCAGATGGAACTGATTCTTGCATTTTCTCTGTGGCCGAGGGGAGTCTCCCTTGAGGTTAAAACCTGCTGCTGTTGTAATCCACCTCTGTGATGTTTTCTACCCTGGCCACTGGTGCCTTCTATGTTGCTATGTCAGCATGTTACTGCAATTACAGCTGCATGTTTCATTCATTAAGGAAACAAGCAAACAACCAACAAAAAAAGGAACCTGTAACTGATCCACAACCTGGATGTTCTTCATCGCTTCCTTCCTATTTTACACAGCAGAAATAATTCCCATATTCATCAGGGTTATTTTGTGCAGAGTTCAGGGTTGATGGGAGAGGGGTTGAATGCAGACATCCCCCAAGGTTCAGTCGAGGCTGTAAAACACTGCTGCTAGCAATGAAGTCTGAGCTTGAATTTGCAGCAACGCAAGTTTTTTTTTGGGTGGAAAATTCAGATGTTCACAGTAGATRGTGCAGGCTTTGAGATAAACAGTGAGATGGCCATATACAGTGGTCATCATGTGAGCACTGCCCATGAGCATGGGRAAAGGGAGAGGTAGAGGTACCAATGCCTGCAAGAGCATTGCATATCCCTGCAACAGACACCTGTGAAACTATATGGATGCAATTTAAAACCTAACCTTTTCCACAGAAATGTTGAGATGTGTCAGCCAGGTGGAAAGAGGTATCCTCAAGAGCTGTTTATGCAGAAGAGAGCCATACATAACTTGCACCTCTCCATCTTTCTCCCTAGCTGTGCTTTCTGAATGCATCCAGGGATGGTCAATGGGCTGTACACATCTCAACCATAGGAAGACCTGATGGGTCAGACTCAGCTGTACTGATTGCTTTGGGAAATTCAGAAAGCTARCTTATGTTGTCATCACACTTTCAGCACATATACTCATCCTGCAATTTAATGCATTTGCTGTCACCTATATTATTCATATTTTAGGAATTCACACGTGCTTCCACACGAGTGTATTTATCATGAGCAATCCAAGAAGAACCTGCATCTCTGTTGTGCATGAAGTGACAATACTTTGTACCTGGCCATGAGGGTTACTGAAAGCCACCAGACTTTTATTCTGGCTGTGGGGGTTCACTGGGCACAACTGGGCTTATAGCGTATGGCACAGTATTGTTCTGCCTGTGAGTCTGGATTTGGGGTAGTCCCTATTGAACATGACTGACTTTAGAGTGCTGCTTTGGCTCTGTGTTTCTGTTGCTCAGTTTTGGATTGGCTGTGACCCAGAATCCAAGCCCAGCCGCTGCCAGCCCCTTTGATATCTGAGGACCAGCTGGAACACAAGGGCATTTATTTTTCGTTCAATTTCCTTACTCTTAATGTGTCAGAAAGTTTGCCCTTGCTCTTAATGTGACAGCCATCACAGAGGAGTCTTTATCAGCTCCTGAGTGCTCATGAACTCTAAGCAAGTCCTGGAGCCAGAAGACACTGCCACAAAGAGGGCAGCTGTGGTCACAGTAGTGAGATGTTCCCTGGAAAACCCTCACACCAAGGGCACAAACTGCAGTGTACATACACACTCGTTAATTAAAAAGGGKGAAAATATTCTAACACAACTCCTCCATCCAAATTAAAGAGCAATTCATGAGCAGAGCTACCAAAGCATCAAACATTTGCAGATATTTCTCTAGCTGGTATCTCTCATTTTGGTTCACCAAATTTCCAAASCTGTTGCTAGTTTAACAACTCTTCTAAAAGGTCTTTAAAATGCTGGTAATGTGCCTCGCATTTCCAAGTGCTCTGTGTTTCATTTTTCTGAGGCATGAGAAATAGAGGTGTTTAAACCACAAAAAAAAAAAAAAAAATCCTACCCATCTTCCAAGCACATGGACTTCTCTTGTTGTTTTGAAAGTGGACAGTCTGTGTCACAGAAATTGAGGATATGGTTTCAAGATGTGGCAGTAAACGTCTCCTACTATCACAGATTTCAGCACACGCAAAAGTCCACTGTAATATGCTGCTGCAAAATGCTGCCTTCAATATTACATAACTGCAGATTTTCAGGCAATTCTATCAGGGTACTAGAGCCTATGGATTGTACTAACAGTACTTACTATTAGAAAAACCCCAACTTAACTCTTTACAACAGCCTGGTTTGAAAGYTATTTTTATTTGTTGTGCTTTCTGCTTTCTTACATACATCTGAGGAGATGTTCAGYGAAACTGCTGCATCCATTAGACATCTCTTCTGTTTAAAAGCAACTGCAGCAAACAGAGGCAGTGAACTTAAATTTCAAATGGCAAGCATTGTTGAGCTTCTCTAATGAAGCCTTTGGGAAGCATAATATTTTCTGCAGTAATTTTTGTTATTTTGGGGGAAATCTGCACTCAGCAGTGCAATATGCCATGGAGACATCCCATAAGTGACACTTTGCAGGATTTCCTGTACTGTATGGGTGAAGGGTAATTCTTGGTGGAAGGAATCCTGGATACAGTGGATGAAAGAGACCAYTCTGCTAACTTTGGGTAGAAAAGCATATTGTTTCAAAGTGAAGTGCATAAAGTACAAAGCTTATGAGTAATTTATGGTCAGGACGTTAATATATTTCATCACAGTTTTCAAGGTCAAGGCCAGGTTTGAAATCTGGTTTGTGTCTCTGCTAAGATTTCAAGAGTGTTTGTGGAGAAATCCTTATGTTTACACAGACAAATGCAGAAYCTGCGTTTCTGCCAGCTCTTTTCATTCATTTTAAACAGAAGACAGGTTAGAAATTTGAGGATCTCTTGTATGAATTGTATCCTAGAAAGCTGCTACATTTATGGATCTTTCCTTATGGATCAAACCTTAACTGGCCATTATTACTGTGCAATCTACTTTTTCAGTAACTGATGATTAGTCAGGTCCTGGAAGTAGGAACTGGAGGTATAAGACAACTACATTAAAAAAAAGAAATAAAAATTAAATTAAAATAAAATAAAATAAAATAAAATAAAATAAAATAAAATAAAATAAAATAAAATAAAATAAAATAAAATAAAATAAAATAGTTTTTTGCAAATATCATTTTGGTGTTGAATTTTCCAGAGCATCGAAGAGAGGTTATAGCCTTGGAAAGTCATGTATCCTCTGCACCTCTAACCAGAGGCTGTCTCAGCCCTGGTTGGCTTCTGTGGGCTCCTGWAGATGCAGAGGAGCTACCTGAGGGAAGAAACCCAACCCCTAGACCCCCAAAATCTCAGCAGCAATAGTAAATTGACCTGTGCCTGGCAGGTGGCCAAAGGCTCTTTTGCATCCTGGTGCACTTTCTTGGATTGGCATAGTCAGAGAATCTGTGAAGCAAATGCCTGCCTACCCAGCAGGCAAAGTACTCAATATTCCTCCTGCTGAGGTACTTCTCTCCTTCAATTAGAGAGATAAATCAATCAGAGGCCTAAATCGTGAACTGGCAGGGTAAGAATGGAACAAATGTGTCATTTCACAGCCTGCTTCCAATAATACTGGAAAAAAAAAAGTTGCTCGTATTTCTAGGAGTAAATCTCCATTTACTGGATATTTATGCCTWTGACAATGGTTTGAAGGAAGGTGGCTACGCAGCCAGGAAACAGGCCTTACTGCATCAATCAGTACTGTGTTCACTGGAATGTGAGCTCAAAAGCTTGTATTTTTGGAGTGCATATGGCTTTATCYGTACCTCTCACCCTACTTGGTGGGGCAAGGCCAGTGCACTGCACATGGTGAGCACAGCACTCAGGTACTGGATGGGTGAATCAGCTGAAAGTTCATCTGAAGAACRCTACATTATTTCAAGAGAAGTGCTTTGCTTTGCTTGTTTACTTGAATTGATCCCTTCTCCCCCTGGACTGAATCAAGCCAAGCTTTCCTGCTGGAAAGARAGAAACCCACACCACTCATTTTGGGCAGATCTCTGGCTAAATAGGCCAGGATCAGATGCAGGTCACCCTCAGGACCATTTTCAGTCCCCATGGTGTCCAGGGGTATTATAGCCTATTAACCATTATGCTTTCACTTCACCTGTTTTTTTTCTTTTTTTTTTTTTTTAATTTATTTTTTATTTTTTGTGTGTGTCAGACAACAATAGGAAAGAAATTAAGCTACAACATACTCTGATATTACTCTCTCTTTGTTGAAGGAGGGTAAATACAAAATGCAACTGGAAGGCCAAGCGTGTTCACAAGGTTGAGTACAGGCAGCAAGTGATGATCCCTCGGCACCCAGCACCCTTACAGCCATGTCCCACAACATTGCATCCATCCAGCTCTCAGTTTTAGTCTATTTAAAAGAAGAAAGTAGCAGCCATTTTACCAATACACAGTAGCTTAACCGATTTTTTTTACTCTCTATATAATCAGCTTTTGCTTTGAAAATTAATCTCTAAATTACTCCTTGTACTTCTCCAGAAAAGTAAAAAACAAGCACCTTAAAGCAACTTAAAACAAGGGAATATGAGAATTATCAATGCCATATGCCAGAACAAGTTCTTTCTGAGGTTATATCAATACCAGAAGATGGGAAACAGCTCCCTCAAAACTGCTTTCAGAAGAACAAGGAAGGTACTGAGTCCAGGGGAGCTTGGCAGCTTTTCCTCCTTTCGACAGCTAAGCTCCCTCCCTTTTCTTCAGAACATGACTTCTTTCATGAAGGAAGATATTTCAAAAATCTTAACTGTTCTTGCATATCTATGGTTATATTAACAAACTTGTAATCAGATACCAAGTATTTTATTAAAACAGAAAGACCCAAGCACACAGCTCTTACTCAAACGCAAAAAAATGCACCAGAATTTCTCTCTCTCTCTCCTCTCAAACACGTTTCAGCCTTTTTTCTGTCCAGTAACCTCATCAGTTTTTAATGCTGCTATCACAAAATTATTACTTCAACCTCTCCAACACACAGAGGTTGTTGCTGTCTTGTTCTCCTAACAGCAGCAGATGGCCACACCCGTGGCAGGTATGTCTGGGGCAGTTTTACAGACCAAGTTCTCACTTTCCCCATTGCAAAATTCCAGCTCACCCTATCCACAAACTTCAAAGCACTCATCACTGGGTGTTCAAATACCTCCTGTTTGCTGCTGGGTCTGGAAATCAAGGATTTTCACTTACAGCAATTCCCTTTGCTCCAGCACATCATTAAATAGCGCAGATGGGCAACACCAGAGCTTGGAAATTAAATGCCTCATATTTACAAATCATGTCATAGCTTCCGAAATGTCATGACCTTCCATACAAACTCTGAGCCCTTGCTGTTCTCCAGGCATTGATGGGAAAAGGGTATGTGTCCACCAGTGGACCTGCCACATTCCACAAGCAACACACTTGGACATAATATCAGCATTTCTTCACGTGGATACAGGAAAATGAACTTCAGAGACCTTTTTCTTATGCTGAGTAAAGTATAAACATGACACTAAGTTTTCCCAAATGAGAACTGCAGAAAGAATGGGGATCGGATCTTCTGCTGCTGTTGTTTCCAACTTTAAAGAATGTCAAATGTGTGTGCGTGAGAAACTTATGATGGAAGGGTGGCGGGGGGCGGGGTGGAGAAATTAAAAAACCTGAAAAGATCTTTGGAAGGAAAACAAGACAGTAAAAGTAGTCTACCTGAGAGGTCAGCGACAGCATCCCTATGAGTATGAAACACGAAAATAGGAAGCTGCTCTGCCAGCACTGGAAGAATGGAGAATATTTCCCTTTCATGTTCAGATTCTAAATACATTTATTTAAAAAAAATGCACAAACCAAGTCTTTTTGTTGAACATTCTATTCATGCTGAGGCCAGAAGGATGGAGGCATGGCTGCTGTCTGAAAGCTATCATTCAGTGCTGACCATTTCCCACTGCTGCACCTCAGATGCCTCAGCGAGTTTCACCATCAGCAATAACTGTGTGTTTTGACGATAASAGCCATAGTTTCATTGAAACTACAAAGGCAAAAATAACTTGGATACTTAAAATTGTTATTCTCCTGGTTTCATGGGTTCTCCCAGAAAAAAACAAACAACCCAGAATAATCGCACTGCTCATGTGCAGTGAAGCAATGCAGAAGGAGCACCAGCGCTCCTCTGGCACAGAACAGTCTGTTGTTGTCAGTGTTTTCCACGGGTGGGAACAAACAACAGCTCAGTGCCACGCTGAATGCAGTTTCACAGTGAGACAAATTAACAGCTGGCATTTCTGTCCATGTAATTTCTCAAGCTCAGAAAGCTTGAAGTTTGAGTGGTTTTTGTGTTCTGAAACACAGAAAGGACAAACCACAGAAAGGTACCACAAAGGTGAAAATGGAAGGCTGGACGTGGACCTCGCGCCACACCCTCAGACTGCAAATGCATTGCTTTAAAAGTTGCCAAAGTTGTGTCAGTTCCAGCTGAGGGGGCAAGAAATGTAATCTGGAAAGTCAGTGAAGAAAATAAGCAAAACATTTAGAACCAAATTCTCCATGCAACTATGTGCTTTCTAGAGGACAAAAATGTTGTGTCGTGAGCAGCAATTTAGTAAAAGCATTATTGYTGCCTCTTCTAAAGAAAGGATTGGTTCCCTTCTTCTCTTCCAAAAAATTCAGGATTCTCGAATTTTGAGAGATCAGAAGGACTAGGTCATGTGCTGGCATTTTACAGTAAGCCTTCTTGTACATGCTGATTTTCCAAACTTCTTCTTGGTAATGATTTTTGTCCTGGGTATTCAGCATAGTTTATCAAGGCCTCTGTTTTAGAGCAAATGTTCCACAAAACATTCCCATCTCCAGTGTTTTGGAGAAGCCCAGGTTGATGAGTGCTCACTCATGGATGTAGCAATGCTAAGTGGAGTCTGATTTCAGGGCAAAATAAATTACCAATTAATTTTGATTTGGTGTGGATTTTCAGCAAGTGAATATTACTCCTTAGTCAGTAGTTCGTTATTTTATTTGGATCCAACTGAAAATCTTGAATTCTATTTTTCAGGGCCAAGGTGTGATTTCCAAATCCTATTATTAAATTATAGGAAAATAAAAATCAAGTCCCAAGGCCTGCTGAGAACTACATCTACTTTTGCAACTGCAATTCATTTTTAGAAGCTTCTTGAAGAAAAGACAAAACCCATGCATTAATCTTTAGAATTAATCTTTTAAACTTTTT
>NW_026623277.1:124286-170622 GCF_030028575.1 Malurus melanocephalus
TTATCAAATGGTGAACACAGCTACAAGAACTACTTAAGGTTTACCCCTTTCTGGCCATTCTTGGAAATATGAAGAGAGCTTTTTATCTGCCCTTTAAATTTATTTTGTCCCTGAAAAASTAATAAATTATACTGAAGTCAGGGGAAAGACTTATTAAACAAAGCCTCATTTTCATCATAATTAAACTTTATTAGAGAAAACTTTCCCTCTCAAAAATAAAATAAAACCACATTCCTGTCTGGGGAAATGATGGAAGCCCCTCAAAGTGCATTTTCAAAGGATCTTAAATGAAAATAATTAATTATTATTATTAAGTGGAAGGGGAAAGAAGGGGAAAACTTCCAAATTGATTCCACAGGGTGAAGCAYTGAATGCCACAGGGATACCTGGAGTACTTTAGTGAAAAGACAGTTAGCAGGGACATACTAGCTGTGGATGCAATAAAATTACTTGAGAGAGTCAGTGAAGAAATCAAGCAGAATAGTCAGAATGAGACTCCCTACACACCCAACCCTGCTCTGGGTTCAGACAAAGTTGGATAAAAGGCCTGGATACAAGGCACCAGCAGCTTCTGCTTCATCAAGTGGGCTTGCATGGCTTGTTTTGGAAAAGAAAGCTATTTATGAAGTTTATCACATGAACAAACTGACCATAGTGTMATTTCCAGATGCTGTGCTTCCTTACTCTTTTTCCTTTCAGCATCTTCACCAGCCAGCCAGTAACAGGAAGAGATTTGGTTTGGAACTACTAGAAAAAATTCAAGAAGATCCACCAGAATTCATTTGGAGGACTATAAATGACAATAAAAATGATCAGTGACTGAGATTTTGGGACAGAGCACACAGAGTATTGCTTTTATGAGCAGCWTGAAATATATCAAGCAATTCAGAAACATCCTACAAGGAGTGTTAAATTTAAAACACACTATAATCACGCATAATTATGTACATATTGTACACAGATCCTCAGCAAGTTCTCATGCCTCCATTGTTTTAACTGAAAGAAGAAACTGATTTTTAAAAATTCTTTGTGAAAATCTATCTTCCTTTTAGAACAACAGTGCTAGACCTGTGTAATATAGGGATCAAACTGTATTTATCAACAAAATAAAAATACAGTCATTTACAAACATAAAAATATTAGTACACTTGTTATGAATTGCTGACTAAATTTCTTATTATTAAATCTGAATGATTTCACAATGAAACCTTCTAACAAATATAAGCAGTAATATGAAGACTTTCATTCCCCTTCATCTACTTGCAAGCTAAAAGTACAGTTACTTAAGTCAATACCAAATTATCATTAAGATGGACAGGGAAAATAAAAAAAATCAAACAACAAAACTAAAAACGTATCACATGATACACAGAAAATAGAAGTGGCAAGGACAAGAAACCACTGACCCCTAAACTGCATGTATTTTCTGGCAAGGAAGCTTTTAAGGACCAATCAGAACTACTCCTTAGGCCTTCTGAGAGGAGAGAAGAGAAAGAAATCCAAATCATCAAAAATCCTACAGGATGGAAGTGTGAGATAAAAAAAAAAAAAAAAAAATCATCCAGATTTCACTTTTTCATGCAAATATTTGATGACACAGTTTGAAAGTACTGCTGTGACACTGAAGTTCTGAGAGCATATATTACAAATCCTCCTTCTCCATACAATGTAATAAGAATTTATCCTACAAACTTGGTGAGACTACAGTCATCAGCAACAATTTGCCACTTTACTCGACTGTAGGGTTAAATCCACAGCTTATGCACTTTTAAAGTATACTTATCTAAAAACACTGGGACTGCACATAACTGCACCCTGTGTGCTAGAACAGAAAGTCATTGATGCTCAGGCTTGTATTGCCCACACCAGTTCCAGAGTTTATTGCCATGTTTTTCCRTCAGCACTAAATCAATACACAAGTGACACTTCTGTGACGCAGGGGTCAGGCACGATTGGTGGGTCTGAACTGGCCCCCTGTGCTGACCACATGGTATTTATGGCTTCACACTGCACCACTTCCAGAGAAGAAGCTGTGAGAAATGCTGCTCTCATCTGAACTCCAGCCTGATCTTACTGTCCAGTCCAGCTCTCTGAGAAAAATGCAATAACTACAAGGAAAAATACCTAATGGATGCTGCTCTTCTCCCCATGGGGCCACTGCTGCCTGGTGGAAGGGCATCCCCAACAACATCCTTAATTTCAGTCCTCTCAGGGAAAGTGGTGCTAGAGAGCTCATCTCTGTCAACACTTGCAGGACACCTCATGGAGGAGGCAAATGGGTGAAGYTGTCTTCTTACAGTCACTGGGCTCAGAGTTGAACCCTGGCTTCTCCAAAAGATCCTTTTAGAAGCTGCATTGTGCTATGAGGGCTGATGCTTGCTCTGGCCCACAGGAATAATGTTCCATGGGCAGGGAAGGTCTGTCAAAATCTGGGTGATATCATAATGAGATCATCTCCATCTCATTCCAGGACCACAGTCTCGGTAACTGGTGAAATATCATTCATACTATTTAAGGCCAACAAAGATAAACCATTCCATTTAATTACCTGACACTGCATGAGGGGYATGGAAATAAAGACATGCTTATGTCAAGACACTATGTGCTGTCAATCAGCTTCTAGCATTATTTCAGTCTTTTTATTTTCTACTGATAATCAAGTGCTTTTATTGCATGGGAGGAGAAAGGGAGTAAAGATGCAGACTGAATGTCAAAATAACCACTCAGAGAGGTTAAAGTTATCAATAATGAACTTTTTTTGCTTCAACTGTGTAGCTGCAGCTCATGTAAACACTCATGCATTTACAGTTATTTGCTGCTTTCCAACTCCATTTGGCACCTAGATATGAAAGAAAAGCTACAAAATACAAAAATAAGAATCCTGCAACTCATAACTAGAGCAGAGAGGGCAAGRAAAAAACTGTTGCTGAGCAGTTCTACCCTTCCAGATGTTTATACTGAACTTCCAGATGTTTTTTTCTTGCATTTATTTCTTTGTTAGAATAAGAAAAGTGTGGAGGGCAATTAGTTGCCACAGTAAAGGACTGTCGTCAAACACAGTGAGACTCATTTAAATCAAAACAGTTTATATACCAAAAGAGCACTCACTTTTTTTTTTATCTGTGCCTACATTAGTTTCCCAATCTTACAGAGTAAACTACATTCCTGCAAATAAAGTGGAGGATTCTACAGGCAGGAAGGTCCTAAGTGTGTTTTTCACTTCCCAGGAACATAAAGGGTAAACATTTATGAATTCATTGTTTGGTATCCCTACATTCTGGGGGCTAGCTGTGGTTCTTGGCTCAACAAACATGCCTAATTTTGGCCAACTAATTTTGAGAGCTCATCCACCATAGAAGGCTAATCATCAGGATCAGTAAAATACACAGAAGAAGAGTTGTTGGTACTGTGCTTATTTGAAATTCAGTTATAAACCCTCTCTATTACAACTTCACTGTCTAATTYTAAAGAGAGGAATGCCCAAAGATGCACATGGAGGTACACGGCAGAGTTATCCACACTGTGAGAACAAGAGGTGACAAGTTAGGATGGATGTTTAATCAGCATTTTGGCAGGAGAAACAGGCTAATTTTCCAACAGGAACATTCTAAGCCTTCTAAAAACGCARGTATGCACCTGGAAACACCTGAAATACCCTAGCCTTTCATGACTGATTCTAGGCCAAGGAAATCCGGACTGGAACTAGTTTATCCAGGCCTGAGSTCCGAAATCATTCAAGTGGTACCTTCACTACTCCTTTACAATAGTTTGATATTATCACCCATCTTTGAGCCAAACCTACAAGTGGCCCAGAAAAATGCGCTGASAGTCCAACTCTGATCCTCACCAGAAAAATAGTTTAGCTTTGCCTTTAAATGTAACATGACAAAACGTGCAGAACAGAAGACAGGATGCCAAGTTTCAGCTGATGTATCTGCTCAGTTTCTGCCTGTTCCCTGATTGCTCATTTAAAGGGAACACATGGTGGTGGTGAAAGGCAAAGTGTCATTGAGCTGCAAGCCAAACCAGACATGATTTTATGGCTATGTGCAGTATACACATCAGTCCTTTCTTAGTTCCAATGCAAAGGAAAGGCATGGTTTAGAGAAAGGTCTTTATGTTCCTTATTACTTTTGAAAAATTTCAAAAGCAGCCTTGTTAAAAGAAAAAGGGGCTCAGCTATGAAATCACTTCCTTCTGTTTAAACTATTTTACTCGAGGAAAAACACAACAAGAGGGCATGAAAAAAAAAAATCTGTTCTCTGTTTTTGACTTTTTCCTCGGATTCAGCATCCCACCCGCTCTGTGGGATGACGCGGCGTGCCAGATCCCGACTGCTCCAGTCAGTGCGTCAGGCAGCCGTGGCCCTCCCCACACAATCACCCTCTTGTCAGAGGCAGCTGGCACCCTCCCCACACATGCTGACAGCATCCCTGCCTGGAGGACTGCACCCCTTTGGGGCAGCTCTTCTCCTCTTGGAGCAAGGCAGCAAGGCACGAGGAGGGCAGGCCGTGTKAGGCAGCTAACAAACAAGAAGCTCTTGTGTTATTCCCTCCCCCTCCTGCCCCCAAAACACAGMGAGAATGCGGACAGGGGAAGAGATGTTCTTCTGCTTGCAGCAGCAGCATGGCTTTGCCTGGGACTACAGCCAGCACGACAAGTCCAGGACACCCGTTTATGGAAGTTTAAAAGTCAAATGAACAGTTCATTGCTGCCCAATTCACAATGGGGTTACTTACGGCTGAGCAGCGTTTTAACAAAGATTCTAAGATGAGGAATGGCTTGYCTCACTCTTGCCAAGGTTCACAGGTTTACCCAGATTCCCAGTTCTGTTTTCCCTTGGATCCCAGGGCACACTCCCTCTTGTCTAAAATGAATTCTCTTCTCCTGTGTAAAGTGGGCTGACAGAAACCAGCTCCCTTCTCCACTCAGCTGCGGGGTAGGACATGAGGGAGAGGGATCTTCAGAATAAACTGCTTTCTGTCCCATCTTCACCTCCTGCAAAAAGTTAGTGTCTGCCTCAAACCAATGTCTTGAGTAATGCATTATTACTCCGATCTGCACCATTAAGAAAGGCAGGGGCTCTGTTCCTCCATGTTGTTGAGGTTCACRGATGTAGAAAAAGCCAGATCACATGAGATAAATATTCAGAATTGCTCCATGCAGCCTAAGACACCTTTTCTGCCCTTCCCAAAGTTCCATTAGATAAACTTGCAGCACTACCTTTTCAAGAAAACACTCAGGAAGATGATCCTYGAAATTAAATCTTCTGCTTATGAAAATTTCCAGCTTACAAGGAAGCTCCAAACAGTGAGAGAGCATCATCACACCTGCCTCATCAACAGGCTGATCACAGCGCTTGATTAGAGATATCTGGTGATATCTGATATCTGGTGCCCRGAGGTGCTTTGAAGTGATGCTTAGTTTTTCTTCAGAACCACAAAACAATMCTCCACCGAAGTGCAAATTCAGCAATAAGGGATGACACTCTCCTGCTGATGGCAACTAATGATCTTTCCTCATGGTGYACTGAGCAGTCTGGAAATACCCTGATGCACAAACATTTAACTGTCCAAAAGTCTCCATGGTTAACCCAAAGTCTAATTCTTGGCTTCAGTCTGTTTTTTATTTATGYATTTATTAAATTAAAAGAATTTACATAACAAAACCATAGCTCTTTTCCAGCCACATTTAGCTTGTAACTGTGTTTCACAGGGGTAAAAAGGTGAAAACATTGCTGCATCTTTACACGACAGCCCCATGACTGAGCTCCTCTAGCCTTCCTCTAGAAACCACACTGTKTAGGAAAAAACCCAAGCTGAACCAAAACCCAAACCCTTTGTAAAATGATGACATGGTGGGAACTGCAAAAAGAATGAAGAGTTCACAACCCACAGGTTCCTTCAGATTTAGTAAGATAATAAGTAATTGCTTTCTGTAAATGGTATTTTATGCAGATTAGATGTGCTAAAGTACAGTGTGTGCAAAACACTGAATGAAGTAACAAGAAATAAGGTCCTGTTTGAATTTTGAAGAAAGCTTCAACATGTGCTACCTGCAGTCCTGAAAATTCTCACCTTAATGAGGAAACAGAGATATTACTGAAATACATCTGCAGCTAAACTGAAGTCACCTTCATTTTAGCTAATGCCCCTTAACTCCTGGAGTTGTTTCACTCTTTCTAGAACAACACCTGAAAAAACACACTTATTAGGGAATGAAGAACCTTTCCTCTGACCTCTTCTCATGGGAGAAAGAATAGTGCAGTCACCTCCTACCCTTTCTGCTGAATATGTACCTCTAGTCCCATCCATGCTTGGGATCAGCTGACATTTGCTATTTATTCAATGACTGCCTATTGCTGCAACTCCACATTGCATTGGTGTAAGTGCTCACTATTTTCACCCATTTTTTTTTGGTTGTTGTTGTTGTTGTAGGTTTTTGCTTTTGGTTTTTTTTTTAAGTCTGAGCCAGTCTTCCACCTCATACAAAATACCACTGCTGTATGAGCAGTAATTCTTCAGGAGTGAAAACAGGGAAATGTTTCCTAAAAGAGGACTGCAAAACCTGAATTTTCTTTGTATTTTTAATCATCTTGCCTTCTGCCATGAGACTTATGGAGATGGGAAGGGACTGATCTCTGAACCACCAAAAAATCTGTGGAGGTTTTACCAACTGCTACAGTCCCCCTTGCAAAATTTACAGAGATTTTTTTGCTGAAGAGAAGAAAAGGACATGGAAGAACAAGTCTTATGAATGGTTTAACAGGTTGGTTACACAACTAATGTTCTGGTTAAAAAGCTAATTACTAGGTCAGAGTAAATGCAAATTCTTAAACTAAAAAGTGATCTGACACAGTGACTCACACCAAATCTCTGCAACTGTTCTGCCACATTTGTGATCGAAGGCACAAGTCACAGCATAAACCTGTGGGAATCATGATGGCATGGAGAGAAATGGGGCTCAGTTTTTGGTTTTGTGGACTGCATACCAATTGCATGTATGGACTCTTAGGGCAATCACCTGATGCAATGGGTACTGTGAAACCTAGAGACCCCTGTATTGTACAGGAAGACCTAATAGGTGAGAACATGTGTTGGGACAAAGAGACAACCTGCACCATTCSTTGCTGCCCTCAGCTCAGTCATCTGCAGCAACAAAGAACAGAACAAACAGCAAAGAAGATCACCAGGGAATGGTACTCAGCATTCAGRCTGTGCTTCTGCATAAGGAAACTGGGAGCCCTGGACAAAATCCAAGTAAAGCTACTTGCAAAAAGATAAGAACATCCTGAATCCAAAGTGTGTTATGGTATTTCTCTTATACTTTTCTACTTTCCAAGCTCTGAAGCTTAGGCAYATCCTGAGCAGTGAGTTGAAGCACACCAGAATCTCACGCGCTAATTTCCTGTATTAGCAAATGGTCAGGTACTGGTATGTACCAAACACTTGGGATTGAGTACATGCAGCCCTGATCAGCACACAATCTTTTCATCAACAGCCTGTAGCCCTTCATTGTTCTCCATATATTGGAATTATGCATGAATACAAACACCTTTGAGTGGCAAAAAGGAGACAAAAATGGAATACTAAGCCTTCTGTGTACAGTTTCAAGTTTGAAGCCATTTGGCATCTTTAAAGGCAAAAGGGCGAACACTGCATATAATAGGTGGATACAAAGGTTTTAAACATGCATTGCTGCAAAAAACCACCACACTACATCTGGGTTTTTACCAGTTTCATGTTACAGGGCTGAGTGACTGAATTCGTCACATCAGCTTCCATAAATAAGCTTGATATCCCCTAGTGGTCACAGTAGTGAATTCTGGGGGTTCTTATTGTCTGCACGTCTTCTAATAGTTTCCAAATGCTGCCGATCCCCCAGGAGTTGACCATACATTACTGAAATCACCTGGTAAGAAACAGAGCAGGGAGAACAGGGTGGGCAAAGTAAGCACTTACCAAGCACAATGACCACAGTCTTCAGGAGGCTCATCATGGTGTCCCGATTCCTGCGGGGTCCAGAGCTGTGCCTGGACATCCTCATAGTCCTTTGGCGAACGTACCCAAAGATGTGAGCATATAGGACCACCATGACCACGAAAGTGACCAGGTTGAAAATAGCCCAGAAGACCAGATAGGAGTCACTATAGAGCGGTGCCATGTTGGAGCAGTGAGTGATATCACAAATGCAGTTCCATCCGACGCTGGGTATGGCACCCATGACGATGGCCATAGTCCAGATGACAACAATGACGACGACCACGCGGCGGTTGCTCATCCGAGTGTGCAGCTGCATTCGGAAAACTGTAATGTGCCGCTCRATAGCGATGGCCAACAGGTTGGCCACGGAGGCTGTCAGGCTGGTATCAATGAGGCCCTGACGGAGGAGCCAGGTGCTTACAGTCAGTCTTCTAGTGTTGGGCCCTGTGTTGAACATTAAGTAAAAGTAGGCCAGCCCCGCAAAAAAGTCCGCAGCAGCTAAGTTGGCCATTAAGTAATAAATAGGAAAGTGGAATCGGCGGTTGACATAAATAGCCACCATAACCAAGAGGTTGGCCAGCATTATGAAGATGCAGACAGTAATCCCCAGTCCCATTACAAGCTTGCTGACAGTGTTCCATTCAGTGGCTAGATATTTTCCACTTCGGTTATAAAAGAAGGCAATGGTTTCATTGTAGTAGCACTGCGGTTCGCTCATGGCTGTGGACTGAAAGAGGAGGGGGAAAAAAAAGAGAGAGAGATAAAAAAAGAATGACATCAGAACTGAAAACACACAATTGCCTCTATGGATGAGACATGCACAAACAGTGGGGAGTGGGACAGGAAAGGAATACGCTTCAGAACAAATTTATATTTTCAGGCCAAATGGCATTCCACAACTCACAAACAATTGCTCTGAGGAATCTAGTAACAGCAACCAGATTAGAACCAACCAGAAATGGTTCCATCTGCTCAGGGAGCCAGCATGATTTCTGATGCAATTGTAAATTGTGTAGAAAATGAGCTTCTGGCCAAGCAGACCTGCTGAAAGATTCAGTTAAGGAAAGGCATGCAATTCATAATTAAGAAAAGTTAACTCTGCTACAGACACCTTATTTGTGTTATCAGTGCATAAAACTSTTGACTGTAGCGGAAGAACAGCTCTTCAAAGATGAGGAAATGCGCATTACATTTCCAAGCAGGTTTTCAGTAATTTAATTTTCCATCATGGGCTTTCCTTCTTGTCCTGTTTTAAAAAGTGAGAAGAATACCTAAATAAAGATTGTCAGTATTCTTTGAGACCTGAGCATGAAGTGTTTTTATGAACAATAGAGGAAGCATGCCATAGCATTTCTATGAGCATCAGTCACATTTCTAGAGAGGATTTAAAATAATGCTTTTAAATACAACTCACCAGAATTGATTTATTCCAATTTTTAATAGTGAGCCAAGAAATAAGAAAAGCAATATTTGGCTTACCTAGTGGTAAAAGAATCCAACTTATTTCCTGCATTAAATATCGTTATGGCTGTGTCAGAGAACACATGATTCATTTTCCTTGCAGAGTACTCTACTGAGAACAGCTAGGGATGCAACAAACAAGCTCAAACTCCACCAGAATGTGGAAGTTTTGGATAAAACTGTTGGCTCATAAGAAAACGCTTAATGAGTTTCCTCTCTCAGTTCCACTCAATTACTCAAGGTGCAATTCCCAAAAAGCAAACCTTAGGAGCAGAAACTCCTCTGAATAACACCCTGGTTCCTTGTTTAGCATAGGCAAACCACAAGGATGTAAAAATAACAATTTTTTAAAATAATCAAACTAAGAAACACATGACAAAAAACTCTCTTCCTACAAGACACTTGGGAGACCTGCCTTTGCTTCTATGCTTTTATTACTCTGTAACTCTATCAACTAAACCTGTATTTTTGCAAAAACAGGRCCAGTTTTAGCAAGTGCAAGTAATAAGCCCCATCAAAGAACAGATCAACAACACTAAAATATGAGAATTTCTTCCCATTAAAACATATAAACTAAACCATGTATTATTTTGGACAGCTCCAGTTACTCTGCAGGAAGTGCTACAACTAACTGAATCTTCTTGTTGAAACCAAAAATGTACAGAATTAGGAAAAACAACTAGAAATTCAACTCAAGTGAAAACAACATAGAATAGATAAAGACCTCCTTAGAATTACCCAAAGCTATCTCTGTTCTTTTTCATTTCTACATTTGTCAGTGCAATTAAGCCAATTCTAATAAAACAATACACTAAACTTCCCACATATATCCCAACGAACTACATTTAAATTTATGTTAAAGAAAAAGGTCTTTTCAGAAAGATTTTACCTCCAGCCTAAACATTGACCAGAAACATTTGCAGGCCCAGGTTAATAAAAAGTTAGAGTAAATAGTATTTCTCAGCACAGTGAGTATAATACTTTTATTGTTCCTCTAGGATACATCAACTCTTCTGTAGCCTTAGCCTTTTAGCCTTAATTATTTAAGAAATTTTAAAAGTTCTTGTGGAGGATCTCTCTGTTGCATATAAAAAAAGTTATTTATAAGGGACTTTTAACAAATGGAGACCTAACTACAAGACATCTGGCTTTAATTCTTTGGTTAATGACCTTGTAGTAATAACAGGTCAAGTATAAGAACCCTTGAGGGAGGGAGGAAGTCATAGGAATGAATTAGTGGCCCTTATAAAAGCTTGCCAACATCTGCATTAATTATGTAATGCACTGGGTTTTTAGTCTCTGTAGGAATATCTGGATGCAGGATCTAGTAGATATTTGTGATCTTGAATAAATTCTCGTTGCCTAAGCATCTGTTGATCTAGCTTTTTCTTTCAGATGTCTGCTGCCCATATGTAATGATTCCTGCTTCACTGCTGCTCCTGTGGAAAGAGGCCTCCTACACCTGGAAAAACATATATTTTTAATTCAGAAATTTAAAATGTGGTGATTATTTTACTTTTTTCTTCCTTCTTTTATTTCTTTGTGTTTTTGTTTTGCAATGGGCTCACAATGTGAATTATTCTTTGTGTAATATTCTCTCCTACCTATTAGTATGAAATCTGAAACAAAATATGCAAAAAAGCTTGACTTATTCACAAAATGCCAAGAAAGAGCTGAACATATGTACACAAATGAGAATATGTAAAATGTTACAAAGTCAGAATTGTTCAATTTAAAAGCATGACAGCATTTGAGCAATCTCAGAGAAGTTAGGATCAGGCTCACTTGCTGCTTCTCTCCTTTTGAAGACAGAAAATCAAAATGCTGTGTTTGTGTAAGAGATTTTGGAGAAGTTCTGTTTTTGAGGCATTCCAATCTAAAAGTAATCTCACCCAACCAAGGGAAAGAAGAGAAGAAGATGAGACAGTTTGCTGGCAAAAGTTCAAACAGGGGACTTCAGATGATCAGCTTTCTTAGATGCCAGTCTTAAAGGAAGGTTTTGACCTCCCGGGTCACAAACATAAAAATCCCAAGGCATCACATTTAGCTGTGATGCTGACTAGAAAGGCTCAAGCAAGAGAGAAATGCAATGCATCTCTCAGTACTGAAAGTGTTAACATACCACAAAGGCATATGCAAGCAGGCAGACCCCATCCCCTCTGCTGCCCCTGCAGGAAAAAGGGCAGGAAAGTTTATATTTTAATTTCCTGAAGTTTCACTCAGTGTGTTTCACTGCCTGTGTAAGCCAGATGTGTGGTGCCCGGAGATTTACCTCATCCATTCAGTATATCTCAACAGAAGTTTAAAATAAACTGAGCTGCAAATTGCCCATGCTAACTAAACCTCTAGGACACATCTGTGTAGAAGAAAACACTGAGTTATAAACCAACAAGACATGTAAAGAAAAATGGAGTAAAAGCAGGCTCAAAGCAAAATCTCCTCTCACCATATGAAATTGACTCAAGACACAGTTGCCCCTAATCAAAGAAAAAGAAAATCACAAGTACAAAGAATTAAATCTTTTAGTATCATGAGACATAGTTATAACCACAGCACAGCACACGGAGGAAATCTGGCAGAAGGACTTAATAAACAAAAGTCACTCTTCTTCAGCAATTAGTCATTCAATGGCCAGACCCTGACCTTGGCATTGGCCTTTTCAGGCACTATTTGTTGGGATGTCTCCTTTCCTCTGGTTTTATAGGATCATACCACAGGGTAGGCAGTGGGAACACTGGGAAGMAGAACCTGTATAAGCTTTCCCATATTTTGTGCTCGATTTATCCTGCTTCTGCCCCCCCTCTGAATCACAGCCGAAGAATARGGTGAGGATTTGGACCCACAGCAGCTTGACCATGCGATGTCCTTGCGTGTGAAGCCCAGTACTACTGCCCCTTCTGGGGAAGAGACTGGAGCAGAGAAGACACTGCCTGCCCACAGCAGGAAGGTGAGGGGGATTCTGAATCCTGCCAGCTCCATGGTGAGCTCACTTTGTGAGGTCTGTGCATCGAAAGATGCTCAGGGTGCAAAAGAAACACCAAAAGGTTTTCAAATATCACTGATGGATACTGCCTGAACAAAGCATTAATTAGACAAGGTGCCTGAGGGGAAAATTATCAGTTTACAGACCCCTCTGCAATCTCAAGAGTTTGGAGAGTTCTTCAATCCACCTAACAAAAAAAAAAAGGCAGGCCCCTCTCTCCCCACCCTCAGTATTCATGGGTGCATCTATTTCTTGCTGAGAGGGTGGAACATTCTTCAAATACTAAGGTATGACTTATACAGCACTTTTCAAACTTGCAAGCCACAAAAATGAGTTCATATCCTCAAACCTCTTGTACACACCTCAACCCTAAACTCCACAAACACAATCTGTTGCTCTCTTTTTTTGCCTTTGCTGAATTAACCTTGACATGCTGCTGTTTTCTTACCCAGAACACAGAGGAGATGAAAAGCAACTCAATTTTCTCGTATTGGTATGCTAAACTAAAACTAAGACTACAAAACTCAAATAACTGCCGTACGTCTTTACATTTAGTGCAGCACTGAATGGACATCAGTCCCACAGCTTTCAGCTTAGGTAAATACTCTTTAGTTTGCCCATACACCAGAAGGGGTCAAGCTGAAAAGCTTCAGGCAACTGCCAACTTCAAAATCCCCAAAGAAGTGTATAAATTAAGAATATCTTTAAAATAAGGATAAGCAAGTAAGTATAGGCATAATTGAATCAATATGTAAATACTTTGTCAACCCACAACTGCTAARCATGGGGTTTATGAAAGTAAAGTTGTAACAGATGAGAAAAAAAAAATCCAGTTTGCAAAAAAACATTTCTCAATGACCTAATGAAAAACACAGACTATTTTTTAAACTGCAGACCATGAAAGAAAAGGTTTAAAATAAAGAGGAAAAGAGGTGTTTCCTTTAAAAATAAAAATAAAAAAATCATGAAGTCACCAAATGAGGGTCCTGATTTATTACAGCCTTATGCACAGATATATTTTTCGACTGGACAGCTAGARTATGAAACCATACCACCAGCACAGAATGGCCCCTCCTCTTCAGAACTGCATCTCCCAAAGTTACCATTTAATGGACTTWAAGACAAACCTGTATAATAAGATGTTGTGGGCAAGTAACAGCGGGTTACTTYATTTCACTAGACTCACACTGCCTTTTACAAAGCTGACAAGACAGTAGGAAATTAATCTCACTGCAAGGGGATCCATTTTAATGCTGTTACATGCTGAAGCATAATGTCACTTAAGGATCATGTGGCAGCAGCTATGCATCCAGTAATTTTAGGATGCTTTTGTAGAATGCCATATTACTACAGATTCTCAGAGCTCACTAATGTCCCAGCTACTAGAAACTGAACTGAGAATTTCTCTGTATCCTACAGTTTACGCCTGGAAATGTAACTCAACATATCCAAGCCCTCAGTGTAACAGAGAAACCCAGTCACCAGCAACAGTAAGAAAAGAGGCAATTTTACTGTTGTAAGGTATAATCCACAAGTGACACAGATCCCATTGATAACTGTGATTATGAGCTCCACAGATTGGCAATAAAACCATGGAGATTGTTAACCTTCAGTAGAGCTTATTCACTCTTGAGTACTACAAAAGCAAGCTCAAAAAACTGTGAGTGAAAAAATGGAGTGTGAGAGATCAGGACGTCCAGCTAACTCCAAAAACACCTGTCTTTTGGAAAATACCTAACTATCAGGTTAGTTAGGAAGAGGCTAGCTATCAGGTCTGAAATACCTCAAATCGACCCTTCAGCTTTTGAGGGCAGATAAATTAGGAGCCATGCAATGCCCTATCCAAACACAAGAGCATGAGGGAACAGCAGTGGTGCTCAGGAGCACACTGAGCTGGCCTAACAGGGCCCYACACTGACTGCTCCGTGGTTTCAGCTTCTCCCTTTTCCACTGCAGCAGAAAGGAACCCTGCACATCCCTGAATGTGGATTTTCTTTCCACGCGAAATTCTACTAGCAAAAGGAGATCTAAGAAGTCAAAAGCAAGAAGAATTGAAAAAACAAAAAAAAAAAMCAGACCAAGAGTGAACTCATCTGTCCACAACTTCACCAGCAATTCAGACATTGTTATACTGGTGCTTCTTTTCCACAGACCCAGCATTTTCAGATGAGCTGTGTCCCTAAAAACAAAATGTTATTATGAAAGTTTTCCAGTAGAGGAGGAAATGAAGWCTGTTTGAATCTGGGCATAGCTCTACATCATCATACCCTCTCTGACACTGTGACTACATAGAACGACTTCTATATGTTGATTATTAAGGATTTATTTTTTCTCTGCCACCCCTTGGAACCTTCTAAGCTCCTCTGAAAGGGAGAGCTCCACTGTAACCACTGCAGATATTGCAAATACAGCAATTGGCTGGCACAGGTAGAGCATACTGAGCCAAATTGTGTGCTTAAGCCCAAGTGGTGCATACAAAATACAGAAAGAACTCCTGCAAAGCTCTTAAAACTTCTTTTCCTTCTGGGGTAGCTTTCATGACTAGCCAAACATGGGCACAGGCTCAACACTTYGTGGCTTTGCGGCAGGCACAGGAAGACAATTATATGCCACTGTCTCATTTAGTGACTGAAATATTCCACCTCTTATGCCTTCAGAAGAAGTCTTTGCTGTGATGTTACCCAGTTCACCTCCCAGCTGCTCACCTGCCTTACCCTCAGCCCAAACTTCACAGACAGACATCCTTGCTTTAAGGACGAATGCGGTGCAGTGCAGATCTTTGCCAAAAATCCCCACCTTGGGAGGAGTTTTCTGGAGAGAGGTGCAGCACACACAATGTCCTATCAATGCACTTCAGAAGCCAGAGTGGAAGCAATCAGAAGGAGAAAAAAATCTACACCTGTAACCTATCCCAAATGTGTTTTCATGCATAATTATTTACAACATGCATCCTTAAGGCYCAGTTAGGTGCCCAGAAAGCCAAGATGAGAATTAATTATTGGCTACAACAGCTCAAAGACTGTGATTCTATGCTGAAAAAATGCTGTGGGCCATTAGGGCTGCTTCCACCTCCAGGGCACACCTCCCATTATTCCCCATCAAGCAAAAGAGCAAAGTGAACACTTGGGAGAGTTCAGACTACAAGCAAAATGGTCATGTTAATGAGAATAGCAAACTTCATTTTGGGACTGGAAATAGAGATTTACAGATGACAATAATAAGATTATTCTGAGTTTACCATAGCAAATACATTTTTTTTTCATTAAATATATGTTAGACAAATTGGCTTTCTTTTGCTTTGATGTACTGAGAAATTTGTGAAATACATAAACAGAGTATAGAAAAATCTTTGTCTCAGAGCTTTAGAAACAATGGGGTCTCTGTAAGTAACTTTTTCACACAGTACTGAACACTTGCCTGCAAGACAGTATTAGTCTACTTTAAACACAACAGAGATGCATTTTGAACCTCCAGTAAGCTCATCTAGTAAAACAATCAAAAAAAAGAAGAAAACCATACTGGTATTTTAGTTTCCCCTATGATGTCTGTAACTGGTTGGATATACTTTTAATCAGAAACTTTCTTCCAGACTCACCATTTCCTTTTGTCCTCTTGTTTACCTGATTTACCCAACACCAGAGGCCTGTTTTGGTAACCAGGCTAATTTGTTTATTCAGCTCAAAGGGGAGAAAAAAATCCACACACTGTAGAAATCTGGGCACCAAATCCAAAACGCAAATTGTGTTGCACTTTGTTGGGGAAAGGGGTGACAACAGCTGTGCCATCCCACAGCAGTCTGTTCTCAAGGATATTATGAAAAGGATAACCATTCTGTGGCAGTCATAGTTTAGATCTCTTCCACTCCAATTCAAACAAAAAGCAGAGAAAATAGAGATGTATTCAATGGCACAGAGTGGGAAAAGTGGTTTTTGGCTCTGGCCATGAAAGGCCACTCTAATGGAAACTGCTTTGGATTTCTCTTTGGAACAGCTGCARGGCAGTTATTTAAATGTACTCATTTGCTTCTAGTATTTGGCTGGTAGGATCCGCTGCTGGCAAAGGCCAGACCGATGAATTTTTTTTGKTTTTTTTCTGTTTTAAGCATTTCTGAGGCACTGTTGGAAGTCCCTGGTTCATTAAGCAACTGGAGATCACATAATTTCTTCTTCAAAGTTTYTAAAGTAGAATTCATCTCATGCCATTCACAAAGAGAGAAAATTCGAGTCACTTCAGAGAGTACTTTCATCAGCATGGGTCACCACTTGTGATGTTTCTTTTTTTGGAAACAGCAAAGTCCTCTGGGATGCTAAATGCTTCTTACAGAATTATTTAACATTCTGTTTACTGCATTATCAGACTAGTCAGGTTTCTATGGGGTCACWTTGCTTGTCCATAGCTGAGGTATGAAATAATAATATGAAGTAATAACACAAAATACATCCAAGTTAAAAATCAGAAATTTCTGTCACATTTTATTTCTCTCTCTTTAAGAACAGAGCAGCTTACTAATCAGAAATCACTGGATTTTGATTTATTGTGACTAATTTTAGATCATTTTTTGCCTTAAATGAAGGTCTCTCATGTGTGGTAACAAGATCTTGGGGGTGTAAAAGAAGMAGGGAGATTTGGATAAGTCAGTGCATTGGGTGGGTATGAAGAAACATGACTGTGGCAAATGAGTTGCTTCAATGCACAATTGTGGGGAATTACCAGAARTAGGTCCTATGTTGACACACTAGCRGTGAGAATATTCAAAACAGTATTAGTAATTTCACATCTGATACAAAGAAGAAACCTTCAAATACATTTTCAAAATGTGAATATTTTGTTACCCAGCTCAGAAGATAAATCTTGGGAAAAATACCATTTGCCACTAAATTAACAGGAACTCCTTTTATTGTGRTACCACCATGAGCATCTGTAAGATTGAAGCCCATCCAAAAACCTGCCAGAGGGAGCTCTGGGTTGCAAAAGGTCCTGCTGAGGCCACTGAGATTCTCTCCCAGGGAAAATAAGCTTGTTTGCCTGGTGCAGCTAAAGGACTGATGATAAGCAGAGGAGTATTTACTACTGCAACGTATAAACATGTGTACATATACTTATGTAGGTATACAAAATAGATAGTATTTACTCATGAGTCTAAATTGACCAAATGCGAAGGAAGCCAACTATGCTGGCAATGCCAAAAGTTTAAAGATAAAGGGTTATTAAAAAAAAAAAAAGCCTAAAGTGAAGTAGCACAGCTCTCCTTTTTGTAACTGAGATACCATCTAGCTCATGCAAAAGGCATGCAAAGTTACTTCCAAGTTAAAAAAAAAATCCTTCCTTGAAACGTTAGTCTCTAAATGACTTCTGCAGCACACCGTGGCATCTCCTGAATTTCAAATGGCAAAATAATGTCCTCTGGGGAAAAAGAAAGTATTGTGATCAATGTTGTTTTCTAAACTGTATCCAAAAATTAATTTATGTCAGCACAAACATGAAAGGGAAAAACCGATGCAGTCAGGTATGAGAAGTGTTTTACTGCAATATGTAATCTAGCTATTGTCTCTTTACATATGTGTCTCACCATGTCTGTGTCTGTTAAAAAGGTCTTCCTTACTCTCACAAACATTCATGTGGCTCCAAGCAGATTGTTTGGAGATGTCACTCTTTTATATATGATTGAAGACTTRCATCAACTGTCATATACACAATGATTTATTAACATCTGATGGGAATTTGCGCAAGAATTTAAGTCTTTACATACTCAGATATCAATTTTGAGCCTATTTTTACAACATAAGGCTTAGAGAATGGTATTTTTTTTACCATGATCTCCCACACTGAGATACCAGTCCTTCTTTTGCTTCTTGTTGTCATTTCTATTTGGCTTCCTAGTCAACCTGGGTGTACTTGGCGTGTAATGTGGAAGGAYGGGGAGACCTGGTGTGTGCCTCAAGRAGGTTTGACTTTGAGGGAAAAATAACCTGTGGTGTAGGCTGTAAGTTGCAGGAAGCAAAGCAGCAGGAGTGACGTGAACTGATGGAGAATTAATTTTGTAAGGAGCAAGGAGAATGCGATGACAATCCAGGCTGTGCCAGGRTCAGTGCCCAAAAAGAAAGTGTACCACTTAGCCTGTCATGATCACTCATGGAATGGAGACCTGGAGGGATGAAGGAAGCCCATAAAACAGGAAAATAATCTCTCTGTGAAAGGCGAGAGGAGAGTAGTTAATGAAAATGTATGTTTAGTAGAGAGTTTATGGATTCAGTTTAAGCTGTGTGTGTGGAGTTCCAAGAAAGGGTTCCAGTCATGAGAAATAAATACAAAGGAACAGTCAAAAGATACAGGAATTACATGGGATCTGATTATGAATAAATGGTATGGAATAAGGGGTGGAGATTGTATTGGGTCTGGCTGAGCCGGAGTTCCCCATAACAGCCCCCAGAGCTGCTGTGCTTTGCCTTGGTGGCTGCAAAGGTGTTGTCAGCACTCCGGTGTTTTGGCTGTTGCTGGTGCGGGATCAGCGCTGACCCTACAACATTCCACTCCCACACCCCCCATCAAGGGGCTGGGGATGGGCAAGATCCTGGGACRGGCACAGCCAGGCCATCTGGCCCACACTGACCAAAGCAATGTTCCGTGGCTTGTGATGTCAGCTCAGATAGAAAAGCTGAGGGAGGGAAGGAGGAAGAGTAGGGGGCATTTGTTATTTTACWGTGTTGGTCTTCCAGAGCAGCTGTTCCATGTGCTGAAGAGCTGTTTCCTGGAAAGTGGCTGAGCATTGCTTACCTACTTAATGGGAAATAGAGATTAAATGTTTTTTCCCCCCTTCATTATCTGCACACAAACCTTGACTTTCCTCTTGCTTTATTAAACTTATCTCAACCTCTGAATTGTTTTACTTCTTATTTTTCAGTTCCCTGTCCCACTGGGAAGGGGATTAGAGCTGGTTCTCAGCCAAGGTCAACCCACTACACTCATACATAAAGAAGGCTCTGAAGAGGCAACCCACAGAGATGCAAATGGGGGTGAAAATGTGTGGGGCTGGCCTGGGAGAGCCTTTCCCCAGAAAGGGAGAGGAGTCTGGAGGTAGCTAGGCAGCCTGGGATGCAAGGATGCAGCATCCGCCCCCTATCAGGTATTCTGTTGTGCTCTAAAGAAAAAAATCCTTCTGGAACCGTAACAGAGACTCAAAAAGCAAAAAAAATACTTTTAAAATACCCTAGTTCTCAATTTGAAACACAAGAGTAAGAGCTCTAAAGCAGATTTTGGATTCAGCTCCTAACACATCATCAACCAGTAGTGGACAAGTTTTTCCCTGATTTCACAGAGTTTAGGGATCTTTGAAATTCTGCACTTYTCAGTGCATATTGCTGAGAGCTAAAATCTCCTGAGACAAAGAATCCCCAGCAAACAACAACAAAAGGATGCAAAATTTTCTGATATCTACCTTAATTAACTGTGGGGTCTTTTTCAGTAAAGCACACATCCTCAAATGTTTTCARTCTTAACAGGCCCTTGGGTCTCTGTGAAGTCAAAACGACTTTGAAAATGCTTTTCTAAAATTAAATCTTGACTGTTATGGACATCTCMTTTTCTGTTTGTAGCTCTTACTTCATCAGAATACTCAAGTACTTGATGTTCAGTACAAGAAGCTAAAGAAATCACTTTCATAAATGAGTCTGAAAGACACAGTGAATCCATGAAAGCAGGATTAATGTGTTAGTAATTGTAAATGTGCTACTAATTTTATTACTGTGTTTTGCTTAAAACTTTCCAGATAAGAACAATGAACCTGGAATTTCCTTTGGTATTATTCCAACATATCCACATTACAGCCTCTATTTTGTATTTACTAGGCACAGTAAAAATCAAGCTGTAGTGCAGTGATCACCTACATGGCGTCAATAAAGATCACAGTTTGTCATATATTTTCTTCTACGAATAGTAGTATACCGCAGTCAGGTCACGTGTGAAAGTATAACAACATTCTTAGTAAGTGATGAGCATCTTTAATAGAATATTTCAGGAAATATTCCCCTGATGACTCAAAATGAGAGAGGRGAAAAAGCTAGGATTCAATGAGGAAATAAGAAAGAGTTTAATCAGTTCACCTGCCAGAGTTTCATTGTGGTCTACTCACCTCAATCACCTCAGGTTGGGACATCATGGAGGAGGGCACCAAATCAGTGGGGATATCCATGGTAGCTCGAGATGTCCCTGCTGCCCTCGCACCGTTCCTCTGCGTCAGCAAGCTCTTGGTGGGAACACAGAAGCCCTTCCTCAGACTCTACTCATACTGATRTTTACTCCTAATAGGAAGGGAAGAAAGAAACAAAGCTGTTGAGGGTAACAAGAGAACTGGGGRGACAGTCAGCAGCCAAGACCCTGGGCTGCTGCAAAACCAGCCTGAGTTTATACAGCCCCACTTGCTTACGGGACCACTCACAACAGTTTTGCAGGAGAAGTTTCAAAGGGTGTACTGGAATTTGGTCCAGAGCAGGAAAAAAATTCACTTGACCACACAAATTAGCAAGCATCACACAAACTGAATTCAGCAAGAAGGCTAATGCACAGACTGCTCCCAGGTTTGCAAGGAAATATGGTCACCTACAGAACACTGGAGCTGGGTTGACTTTTTTTTAGCCCAAGAAAAAAGAAAACACTCTCAAAAGAATACTCATAGAATTACTTGCTAGAATTCAGGATATATTTATTGTTATACAATTCAGTGATCACATGAACATTTCTTCTTTGTTAAGAAAAACAATTTAAGCTTTTTGACACAAAAACATATGACACCCTTTTTCCCAGGTAGTCACAGATGTGCAGCACATGGATATAATGAACTGCAAAATTTAATCAGCTGATTGAACAGAATGAAGTTGTCTCCATAGCTATCACATTCACCAAGGTCAGTCCAGCTTCCACAGACATGTTCTATTCATTTCTTTTTTCTACTCTTATGTGCAAAGAAAACAAACAGCAAGGTGGAGGGGGAAATCCCTGTAAATGTCCAAGATATGAATCCTAATAAAAAATTCTAGACTAAGACTATTGCTGTTTTTATCTCCAAGCCAGACCAGACATATACAACACAATCCACAAATTAGTCACCACAGAAGAGATTTTGGAGAGACACCTATTGGTCTCTGTATCCATCACTTCCTATTCCATAAGTCACGACAGAAATCTTCTTAGACAAAGTGTAATTAGCATCCAATAAACATACCAAAAACTACTCCAAACTTCAGTGTTATTTTTCAATCTGAAGCCATGCTATAGTTACACAGACAATGCCAGAAACTTTCCTGGCCACAAGTTCATTTTTTCAAAGGCTACACTTACTTACCAAGCCAAGAAAGAACAGATAAGTTGTTGTAGGAAAGTTATGCTCCACATGCTTTTCTGATTCAGTTATGTCTTTTTTTTTTTTTTTTTTTTTTTTTTTTTTTTTTTTTTTTTTTTTTTTTTTTTTTTTTTGGTCTTGTTAATTTAAACTCAGCCCTTGCACGCCACTGTGGAAATTATTCCTGCTTCTTAAAAAGCATCATCTTGAAATGCCTGCTTCACATTTCAACACATCCCCACATGCCTTACGTCACATGAAGCTGTCTCATCTTCCAGGCCCTAGGATCACTTTTTCCATCTTTATATAGCTTTCCAGTGACCCCTATTCTTTCCTACTCAGTTCTTGCTAGTAACCTTTCATTCTTTCCACTCCCTGCTCCAAATTTCTACTACTATACTCATGGGGAGGGCAGAAAATGGAGACRTAGAATGTCTCCAAAACAGCCTTCATAAAGTCGAAGAAGGAACACAACTTTCAGGCTTTTCTTTCAAAAATGAGAGTTGAACTAATTCTCTGAAATTGACTAATTTTTCCAGTGATGGATGAGGGAAACATAGCATCAAAATGACTGATTCTCTTCTGACTTAGGGAAGCTTTTGCAACTTGACAGTGATTTTCAGTAAAGCTCTAACAACAACCTGAAGATCCTGAACTGGCATATCTCATCAATGTCTTGTGAGCTGTTGCAATTGTTACTTAAATAAGATCTCAGAAGACCTTTTTTCTGTTCTTATAACACACTTAAGATCAGCAGTTTCACTGCACCTACTTACTGCACCTACAACTGGTCATTGTGAATTATTTCTTTAAATCTTTTACCCTAATGCTGAAATGTCACCACTTTTGGATAATGAAGGTGGGGAAAAAATTACAATTGAAGCTGACTTTAGGGAACACTGTCTAAACCAAAACCAAAGGTATGCTAAGAATCCTGTCTGTCAAACAAAAAGGAGAGAAAACAAACTTTTTACTAGGAAGCATCATAAAGAAGAGAAAAACTAAGAAAAAAAAATTTGAAGTTCTCTTCAGMCTTCACCTAGCTTTGTGTACTCCAAGTGGAACACAAACATCAGAAAAAGCTTAACCCATAAAATCCAATGAGCGTTTAATGCAGATGAAAGAATAAATATGCCTGTAGTCATTTTTCTGCAAGAAATGGCACACTCAAGATAAGTAAAAAATTCCTAAGTCTATGACCATTTCTTGTTTCTCCTTCTACACCTACATTTTCATTGCTTGCATTTCACTGATCTCTCAGTTTGGCTAGTTAAAAGAAAAGCTATTCTGCAAACACCTTTTTTTTTCTCAACCTTCTGAGCACGACACACACACAACGATAAACACTTTCTGCCAAATGGTTAGGCTCATAAAAGCATTCCAACTGAAGAAGGGTCAGCCTCCACAAAAGGACTCTGCCCCCAGCTCCCAGCCCCCCTCATCTTCTTCAGCAATAATAAAATACAAGAAAGGACTGTGATTTCACAGCAGTGCTAGAACAGGCAGACTCCACTTAAGCAAAGAAAAGTGAGTCCTAACTTGATACCTGTGTGAGTTAAGGCACAGCCCTGTGTGTCCAAGAACTGCAAATAAAGGGAACAGGATCCTCAAATTAATTTCACTAAAGGAATTATGACAGGAAATGTAATTTCTTTTTTAAAATAAAGTYTGAAAAACAAAGGAGTACCTTCTAACTAATGACATTTTGATAGCCTGCTACAGTACAGAACATTGAAAAAAAATCCCAAAATTCGGAAGCAGATTCACACATCCCAAACACTGTAACTGCAGGTACTGCAGGCAAATACCACTTTAAGTACTCTTCTCTTGACAGACACTGCTCTCTTTACTGGGTACATCTAGAGAATGCAGACTGGGGAAACATGTTGGAACGGGATCCAAAATTCATAAAATGAAAATGATGACATTTATCCTCTGTGAAGGAACACATCCTCACCAAATAAAGCATACTGCTCTTTGACATGCCATGATTAAGCATCATGCTTTGTGATTCAGCTCTTATACCACAGAAAAGAAGAACCATGYAGTGCAATTACTTGGAGTACTTACGAGAAGTGCAATTGTATAACACAAAGTATCTTCTTGGAGGAACTGTTTCCAGGAAATCCATTACTAATACCCAGTGGCTGAAGTTACTACCCTTATTCTTCCCCAGTTTCTTGCAGAGCACACGGGGTGATCTGCAAATCTGCAGTGCTACAGCAATACCAACAACTTCTGCATCACTGAGTACCTCATCTGGGGCCACGAATACACAGCACTCCCCTACATGAAGGTTCTGAATGGAAAATTGAGTTTTCACCACCTGTACTGTCTCCTGTGTCTGACAATTCCAGGTGTCCTGCATTGTTGTCTGCTTTCAGCTTTGGTTTCCYGCATCTGTGTCAGAGCGCCTTTTGGTATCACTTTGGCTTCACTTCACAGACTTCAAGTTTTTGGACTATTTGACTCTGAAGAAGGTGATACTGTGACCTTGAAGCTGTTAAGTGCAATTTAGCTAAACAAAGCTGCCCTTCCTGCACTAGCGAATAAAAGCTTAACTTACAGTATAAAGCACTAATTGATCCCAGATGGATAGGTCCTGTAAACTCATCAAAGAAAATAAAACACTTGAAYACCATGCAAAAAAGGTGAGAAAATAAGAAAAAGATCTCACATAGCATCACACTTCCAAATGTTACACGTGAATTTTTGCCCTCTGGAATTATTCACCTGGCATCACTCACCTCTGGCAGCCTTCACTAAACATTCCTGCTTGCAAATAATTTGTTCAACTCACAAATAAATGCATCACCCCACCATGGCAGCCTTACAGTCACAAAGAAAAATTAACTCCATCCARGGAAGAACAACAGCAATGACTTGTTCTGCCTAGCATTTAATTTTCATTTCCCTGCTTGTTAAAGTGAGAAGGATGGCACAAACTTTTAGTTACTTAATATGGACTTGTAGAGGTGTTYTTCTGTTGCGATGAGAACAATTTTCTGGAAACAGCAATGAGATAAGAATATGAACAGTACCAGCAACAATGTTAATAACAAAAGTACACAAAAAAGGGTGACTTACATGTAAAMATGGTGAAAGACTGACCTGGTTACATGCGGTCCCTGAGATAATGAACAAAACCAGGCAGACTCTCTGTGACCTTGTTTTTCTCTTTGACTAAAAGCCACCCCACTCTTACTGGGAAGCAAGATTCCCTCTACTTCCAGTCCCCTGTTGTGAGGTGAGTGGCATGGAACAACCACCTGGACACACCCACAGGGCTCCATGCTCCAYCCCATCGAGGCTATTGTGAGAAAATTAGCTCTGTCCTGGCCAAAAAACAAGCACTATGCCTCCCTTATGCTATGTCATCTACATCCTCCCCAGATCCCACACCTTCCAACTTTACATAGATACATGTATAGACACAGAAACACACATTTCCCTAGTCAATGGCCATCCCTCCAAGGTGTCCATTGTGTTCATTCAGTGCCTGACTGTGGGTTCTATGAGGAGCTCACAACTGGTGTACCTGGAGCATCCATAGWCATTGTCTGTGGTAGTTATGACATTGAGTGTCAGTGTCATTCAGAAGCCAGTATTATATAATTCAACATTACAGATYGTTCTCATCCAAAAAATCAAGGTACTCTCAAGGTACACACCATATTTCCCCCTCATTCTGCATTACTCACCAAACACACTCAGTTCTTGAGCAAAAACAATCCCATGGATGGGTTTGCCTTTTCTTGAGGCAAAACTAATCCAAACTGTTTTTTGTTAYACATTTCTCATATGCACCACAGGGACTTTATCCCCTTCTAGAGCACATGGAARTTTTGATTGCTCAGGGCCATATCAATTGGTGGAGCCTCTAGTGTTAACTAACTAGGTGACTTTTGCTAAACGTAGACCCCAATGTTTGAAGGTCATTGCTTTCAATGTGGCTTTTAGCAYTCAGTTTCACTGCTCAATTTTCACTGAGGCTGGTGCACAGCACAGACTATGATGCTCCCACTCAATCCTGTGCTCTCTSGGCCAGGTTTATATTTGAAAAGWGTTCCACTGTCAGACTCGGTTCTCTCTTGGGTGCTGTGTCTCCACAGGACCTGCTTTTCCAGGCCCAGGATGTGTTCCAGGCAGTGGCATGAGGCATAGAGCAGGTCTCTGTCTATCCTTGTGAGCACATGGTGCTTGTCTTGGCAGATTTGAGGCAGCATGATGTAATTGATCTGCCCGGCCTTCCCACACCAATATTTGTCCCACCTTCCTCCATACCACAGGGGCTTCACCTGCCTGATTGCAGCACACATCTCACAGTCATGGATTACCTGGGAAATTGTGYCCATGATAAATCCACCCCTAGAGCACAAGCTCATCCATGTGTTGCATCTGTTTTCTAATGACTAGAGGCATTCTGGGCCCTCTGAGCCAGAAATAATTCTCATTGCCAGTCCAGATCAACCTAAGCACTTTGGCAGCTCATCCAGCTGTGTGCTGCTGCAATGTTCCTCACAGCCTGGCTCTGGGCTGCACGTGTTGGTAGAGCCAGCTCCTCTACTCAAGCAGAGATGTGCCACGATTCAGCAGTCCAGATGGGCTTCCCTCTCTGCTGCCAATTGCTGTTTTTCCAGCCACCCCACAAAGCACTTGCCACTATCCATGAGTTGGTGTAGAGGTAGGGTGCTGGCCATTTCTCTCATCCAGTGACATACAAAGCCAGCTTTAAGCTCTGTGACCTGCCCCTCAACAGTTTCTGCAACTCATCACACAGGACTCCAAGTGGCAGCTTTTCATTTTCAATGTCTCCCTACGATATGACAGAAGCTGTCAGTAAAGAGACAGTTTAGCTGCTCATTTACAGGCAGCTGATCATATGGTTTGGCCTCCTCAGCATGTCACCTCCTCCTTCCCCTCCTCCTCTGATGATAATCTRAAATTTTGGGCGAGTGCATGATGACTTCAAAGACCCACAGGTGATTTGGATTTCCCATTCGATCTCACCGTGTGATGACACACAACCCACTTGCTCCACCTGGCATCTGTGGCCTGAAGTATGGAAGGGACATTCCCTTTGAAGATCCAGCCCAGCACTGGCAATCGAGGTGATGCCAATCACTTCTGGAGCAGCTCAATCTCCTTCATAAGCTGCCAGATTCTCTTTCTCAGCCAGGGTGTAGCTRGATCCTTTGTATCCCCAACTTCAGAAGCTGCTATTTTGTTGATTATATCCCCTGGAAACTGACAATGTCCATCTTGTCATTTCAATTCTAGAAAYTGAATTTCCTGGGCAGATCCCTTGATCTTACTTTACCAAAAACCAGGACAACTGCCAAAGCATAAGGACAAACCAAACTAATCTAAGTTTTGAGGACTATACTTAATGCAGGTACCTCAATGTGTGCAGTTTGCAAGCTGAGCTACCTGCATTTAATGTATTCTGCAATGGAAGTTGTTAGATCTTTACAAYTCCCTTCTAATTCTGCCCTCTCTCTGTTCCATGGGGTGTTGTATCTGCAAATGAGGATAACCTCCCGCACTCTGCTCAGTACTCAAAAGAGCAGCAAGAAGGTAATGGCTGTGGTTCAGTATTGGGCAATAAAAGCAGATAAATAAGAGATGATGTCCAAACAGATGGTGTGGCCCATTGCTGTACTCTTGCCTTAAACTTCTTCTGAACAACAGGGACAGATMTTTTTCCTTATAATGACACTTCCCACCATCTCCCCATCAAATTTCTGATGTCTCAGCAAAGAGAGTACCCCTCCTCTTGCCTCAGCAGATGCATTAACACTTTGGAAGCTAGCACAACRTTAACTGTCTCAGCCAAATTTTGCTGATAGTGTGTTTGAATGCACACATTTTACAGTACAGATTCTGCACAYTGATTGGTACCAGCCTGGCTCTGTCAGCTGACACCCCTGTCCCGAAGGCAGGATAAAGAGTGTCATCACATCCACTATWACTCCAGCAATAAACACTGGAATATATCTAGTATATGGCATTGATTAACTATGCTCAGCAATGGTGAATGTAATATTCAGGACACCTTCAGAGCAATTATAGCACATGCAACACCACCCTCAACTACCCCAGTGCAGATCAGACATGCCCACCCAAAAAAACCTTCCTGTCTGCTCTTTCTAACCAGCCAGATTGCATTAAAGAACTACAGAGCTATAGCTTCTTGCCCATTTGGAAGCTCCTATTAAGAGTGAATAAATTCACTGGGAAAATAGATTTGTGAATTATCACTTGAGGGGTCGTGGAAGTCTGGAAAGGGGCAAAGACAAAAACAAGGGACAAGTTCACCACATTTCCTGTCCTGTCTACCCCATCAACCCTGCTGGAAACAGTCCCTGCCAGTAAACCCAGACATTTAYTGAGTCTATCTTCACTTTCTAGAAAAATAGAATGGAATTTATTGACATCTGAAAAGGTTCGGACACAACAATAGGAAATCTCTACCTTGCAAATATTGATATAATAATAAAAAACAAAACCCCAGATTAAAATATACTTGACTGTGCCCTTTCCCAATATCAAGAGCAACAAGTTACAAAAGTAACGAAAGCTATTATTTACAACCAGCCCTAAGAAACTGGCCAGATTTTTCAGTGTAAAAATAAAGATCAAGGACAGACKGAAGGTACAACAAAACTGAGTTTATTCATTCACTTCTGAACAAGAAACTGAGATCCTCACAGGAAACAAGAGGAATTTTTCGTGCTGTTGTTGGACTAGCATGCTACATAGGGGCAAAAGACAGACAACAACTACACAGAGCACAAGAGGCTTGTAWAAATAATGCCTCATCACCAAAACGCAGCACATATATTTACACAAACTATAACTGGAAATCAATTTATATCAGAAACATTTTTCCATCAAATCCCTGTCCTTGTGGAGGAGGTAATTTCTTTGCAGTTGTSAATGGTTAATTTATTCTGACATCAAATGTCAATTCTTTGCAGATACTGCTTAAGAAATCAGAATTTTTCTTTCACAGACTGAGAATGTTAATCCAACAGCATCAATTTCTATCCAGGCCGCTTCTGCTCATAGAAGTTCCGCTGTTTATGAAGCATTGGGCTGTTTGAGCACAAACATAACCAGAGCAATTATTAAAATGAATCATTTTCCAACCTGACACAATAAACAAACAACACAGAAACTGGCTAAACAAAATACAATTAAGGCTTAGAATGGAGGGAAGGAGAGGGAGGGAGATCTAAAACAAGAATAACACAGTGTTTTAAATGTTTTACTGTCATAAAAAAATGACTTATCAATGGTAAATAAACTGGAAATTACAATGGACGTTTGAGTTGGTTGGCCCAAAACCCAGAACTGGTTGGTACTGAACCCTCTCTCCTGACCTCACTCTTTGGCTRTATGCAGCACAACAAGATTTTGTAGCAGAGCTGCAGAAGCACTCCAGAGCTGCATTCACAGGATGTCCTGTGCGACGGGGAAGGATTACAAAAGGCTTGTCATTGAGGCAGGCTGAGACAGCCTTCTGCCTGGCCCCTGAGAGACAACCGCAGAACAGCCTCCAGCAGGACCACTGGACAGCAAGAGCCATCACCACCTACCATTTGATCTCCAGTRTGCTGCCTGACTCACCTCACAATCCCGGGGGAGACCAGGATAAAACGGCATGGACACCCCAGCAGAGCAGCTCACAAAAACGGCATTACCCTCTTCTTGCTGTTGAAAAACACCCTCCTTTTATCCCATTTTTTTTTTTTTTTTTTTTGGGGGGGGGTGGGGAGGAGGGGGTGGAATTTGTTCTTTTGTTTTCAGCAATCTAGCTGAGCACTCATTACTTAGACAACCAGAAATACAGAAGGACAAAAAGCTCTCCCAAGCTGAGCAGAAAGCCAGCCACTGAACATGTCAAAACAGGTACTGCCTACACCACTACTGCCCCTTCAGAAAAACAGTGCCCTAAACAATTGTCTTGGAAGTGATTCAGGGTTTCACAGACATAACAGAGAGTCAGGGATTTTATTACTGCTATGATTCCATGTAAGWAATAAATCTACTCCTGCATTGGTGTGATGCCTGCATTGATTTCATACATTCAGTTTAATATAAAGTGCAACCACCTCTTTAGCAACTAGCAGCATCAAAAGCAAGGCACCAGTTTGTTTAGCTGTGTATCAGCTTGCAGATTGTTTTACTGAAGCAGCAGCAGCTGGCCAGAGCGCATAGCTTTTATTTAAGCAACCCAAACAAAATAACAGACAACACCTTGGGAAGTTTAACCTCAAGTCGCCCAGGCACCTGAAAAGCATCCTACAAAAAACCCAAAACCAAAACAAACAAAACAAAATAAACACAAGCACTCACTAAAGAAATCAAGTTGAGATGCAGAAGTTCCAAAGTGTATTACTAATGAGAAAAAAAAAACCCCAAAACCCCTCATCTTTCCTACTTTTTCTTCTGCTTTCCACAAACTCACACCTGTACACCACAAAGAGTTCTTAAAGCTGCTGCAGAGAAGTCTGCAACTTCCTGAGGTTAAAAGAGACTTCCAGTTTCCACTGCCTCAGTTTTCACTTTCACAATACAGCTATTAGCCTTCCTTATGTGTGGAAAAAAGCTGAAGATTTCAGTAGTGATCTGAGGCTAGAAATTTATTCTATATAAATTTTTAAAATCTGCCCTTGCATTCAGTAAGACTCTTCCACAGCACAATGGTCAACACAGGATCTCAAATCTGTGTAATTTGCATTCACAGAGCAGCCTGTGCTTCAAACAAAAAAATAATTACATCAGTCAAACCTTTTTGAATAGGAGCTCTGTGGCTAATCTGGGGAAGATCTTTGTTCTGGCCTCAATAATTAATAATACAAGTACTACAAGACTGCTGCTAAGGCTTCCCATGACAGAATACAGCCTGCAATTTCAGCAAAGATGCCTCAGGTGGAGCCTCCTCAACCAAACTAAAYAGTTTCACAAACTCTGCAGAGGGAGTGTGAAACTGTCCTCTTTCCCCACTGTAAGATTAGGGAGATGACCTGTCACCTCAGCATTTATTATGACTGAATTAATGTACAACAATAAACCAGTGTAATTGTGCACTTGCAGTCCCTCAGAGAAATCATGTCCCGTCACAAAGAACATGGTTCAGCAGAGATTTCCTCCCAGCCACCCCACCAGGGCAAGGCCAGAAACACTCAGTAAAAACAGAAGATCAGCCTGAATGTATAAAAGGATGAAAACTTTTCTTCACAGGWTATCAATGGAAATAACCAAACAAACCAGTAGACAGTCCTCAAGCCTTTATTTTGCAAGGAAATATTTTCCATGTGCCACTCYAATTTTCCTGTCACCGTGCCTCACACCTCTTCTGAGGATGACAAAAGCACACTGACCACAGTCACACACGGGGTTCCACCAAAGGGCAGACAGTTCAAGRGTCTGTAATTAAACTACATGTCTGCCTTTCTCCTTCACCTGCTGTGAGGGACCTCCAGATGATCTTAAGTGAATAGATTATTCWTGAAATTACAAGCTGCACATTCTTTCAGGAACTGTTTTTATCTTTGAGTTATACATTTTGTTGGTTTGGATTTTTTTGAGGGGGAATAAAATGTCACATTTTATTAAGTGAGAGAAAATATACTTTGAAAGGACAAACCCATGGTATTTGGCATTGTGACATGTGAAATCATGAACACAGTCACCCTGTGTCATGTCAATTATGGTACAAACTGGACTCACATGACTAGCAGGCTAATCCACAAGGGATGCAGCAGCACACCAGGTTTCCCTGCATGCTGATGAAATTAAATTTACCAAAATAAAGAAAAAAAGGACACACTCCTAATTTTCTATTCACACTTCAATTTTTTTTTATTTGCTAATAGTGTCATGACTGTGCTCTCCAAAACCAAATCATACTCTCCTCCTGTGTTAAACAAGGATRCCCTTTCTCTGCTACACACTGAGGCACTTGAAATCTTATTTGCAGTCAGACAAAACTTCCACTTTGTGTAGCTGTCCTTTTTCAGAATCCTTTCCATGCTTCCTGGCCTAGGTCAGTTTGCACCATCCAGTGCAATTTTCTCACTTGCTAAACCTCCTTTCCTGATTATTTCCATATTGCATCTATTCCACACCCATCTCCTGGGGAGCATTTTCTTGCTGTTTTTTAAACCCAGAATAATAACTCATCTTCTCTTGAAACCTCCAACTTCTCTGAAAAGTTGAGCTTGGTCAGAAAATTAAAAAAAAAAAAAAAAAAAAATTCTGTATGGCTTCTTCAGTTGTCTCATTTTCCTGTAGTTTGCCCTTTAAAACCAATACACCTGGTTGCCTTCCCATTACATCCAGCAGTTCTTACCTCAGGCATTGTCTAGCTTCTCCTAATGACTCCATTAATGCTTGCTTGTTAGGAATTGCTTAGAGATGATKGTTCTTTGCCACTCATTAAGGCTGGAGAGCCTCTTCCCACTCTCTCTGGGGSAAAGAGTGAGCATCTGCCCTAATGCAAGTGATTCTGGCTGGTAGATGCATGTCTCTCCAGATGTATTAGGAGCTTCTCCAACACAATCATCAGGTCACTGTAGAACAACCAAACCAAAATCCAGGCACACAAAAATTGCTTTAAAACATCTCTGCTAGCCACAGCACCATCTTCAAAAAACARCTGAAGGACCAGCTCCACTATGCTTTTTTTTTTAATTGGTGAGTACTGGAACAATAAGATATCTCTGAAAGTGAATTTTTAATTTCCCTGTTGCGAGTAAAAGCCACAAGAATTAGGAAGATTCCAGAGTAATAATTCATGCAATCATCTAATTTCAACATTATCTCACTGCTTTAAACTTCAAGATAGAACCACTAGAAAACAAAGAGAAAAAATATAGCTAGACACCAACTGCAGGAGAATAATGCCAATTTGTGCAGGCTTAGATAAACAAGTTACTACAACGTGGATGTACTCTCACAGCATGACCACAATGAACTGCTGTAATATGATTATTTTTCAAAACATACACTTCCATCATACTGACTCGTATAGTACCAAATACTTCTRAAGAAGATGTAATTTCAAAACAGTTTCTGAAACTCTTTTTAAATTGTTTATTTCTACTGACAGACACGAAGTTCAAAGTAGTTAAGTAAGAGGCAGAAAAGTTCAAAGTAGCCATGGAAAGATCATAATTTAAGATGCATTATTAACTGTTCTCAGCATTGTGCATGAATGTGTTTATAAAAGATGCAAGTACAGTGCAAAGGGTTTTTTTTTTCGTTGTTATTAAAAAGGAAAAAAAAGAGAAAGAGAGAGATGGAGAGGCTGTTCATTAAAATAATTCTGAACACTGGAATTGAAAGGATAGTGGACAGAATTTAGCTCTGAATGCATTCTCATTACCATTTTACTTTTAATGTTGCTGATTAGTAATGGTAGTAAATAATAAATAATAAAGTAGATAACAGTGGGCGAAGACWTTTGTATCAACTTTATTAATTATGTGGCCACAGAGGTAGAGTCCACCCCCCATAAATTTGCAGATGGCACCAAGCTGAGTGGTCCTGTTGACAAACCTGGAGGACGGGATGCCATCCAGAGGGACCTGGACAAGTTCAAGAGATGGGCCATGGGAATATCTTGCAGTTTAACACAACAAAGTTCAAGGTGCTGCACCGGGATTGGGGCAATGCCCGGTCCCAGCACAGGCTGGGGATGAGCAGATCGGAGCAGCCCCGTGGGAAGGACCTGGGGGTGCTGTGGGTGAGAGGCTGGACATGACCCAGCCATGGGCACTGCCAACCCAGAGAGACAAACGTGTCCTGGGCTGCATCCAAAGCAGTGTGGGCAGCAGGGGAGGGAGGGGATTGTGCCCCTCTGCTCTGCTGTGCTGAGACCCCACCTGGAACACTGCACCCAGCTCGGGGGGGCCCAGCACAGGAAGGACATGGATCTGTTGGAGTGAGTCCAGAGGAGGGACACCAGGATGATTAGAGGAATGGAACACCTTTGCTATGGGGAAAAGTTAAGAGAAATGGGATTGTTCAGCCTGGAAAAGAGGAGGCTGCAGGGTGACCTAATTGCAGCTTCCCAGTTCCTGAAGGGAACCTTCAAGAAAGATAAAGAGGGACTTTTTACAAGAGCATGTAGGGACAGGAGAAGGGGGAATGGATTCAAACTGAAAGAGAATAGGTTTCRATTACATATGAGGAAGAAATYCTTCACTGTGAGGGTGGTAAGACACTGGAACAGGGTGCTGAGTGAAGGTGTGGATGCCCCACCCCTGGAAGCATTTAAGGTCAGGTTGGATGGGCYTTTGAGCAATCTGGGCTAGGGAAAAATGCCCCAGTCCATGGCAGGGGGATAATCTTTTAGGTCCTTTCCAGGTCATTATATTATGATTCTGTGAAGGTATAAATCACTGTATAAGTGCATCACAGGATACTTTTCCCCAACTATCAATCCTTGTYGCCTTTTCTGCTGAGAACTTACTTCCTCAACCACCCACAAAAAGAATTGAAATATTTGTTTCCAAGAAGAAATAACAAAGTGATACAATTCAACACTTCCACAAAKCAGCAACAGAGAATCCATTTGTAAACTCCACCTTTTGTTTAAAACACAGAAAAGTAGTAATAGGCCAGCACTCTTCTGAAACAAGTTTGTATTCAAACATTCAGGGAATATCCTTTTGTAGATGAAAACAACCCAAACATCTGTATGATAACAAAATGTCACAATTCTCTAAGCAACTTTGAGGGGGCTAGCCTTAAAGTAAATACTTCCTTTTCCCCCCCATATCCACAAAACAGATGTTAAATCTTCAGGCAGAATAAACCACCTCAAAATACAATAGTCTGGACATGCTGAAGCCAAGGAAGTTCACAATTAAGCATGCCAAACCCCAAATCCCAAGTTACAAATGCACCACCTCAATATAGATCTACATGCACCATGGCCAATGGTGCACAAACAGGAGTTTAATTTAGTTGWTCTGAAACAGAAATTTGCCAATCATTCCAGAAAATACACCAAAGACTGCAAGGCTATAGTTTGAAGTGGTTCAAGGYGGCACCAATGCAGACACAGGAACTGTTTATCAACCCCTCAAGACAGAAATAAGAGTCACACTCCTTCACAAGTATTTATGCAACACCTGCATTGGTTCAACTGACTGTTCTCTAGACACTTTCTGCACTACTATATTTTGCACAGTTAACCTGAATGAAGTTCGAAAGAATTTAGAATTAACAATAAGAAAGAATTATCTTACTGACAGGATTTAAATTCCCTATTCTCGTGCTCTTTCCCAAGGCCACAAACAAACTTATCTGATGGACAGCAGTGACCCAGAAATAAGATCTTACCTTTGATCTTGTCAAGACAGAGGGGGAGCAAACCCAGTAGCTCAAGACAAYAAAAAACCTGATGTTGACAAATGAAAGGGAATTACTTCTTGTCCATCATGCAAATCTCTGGTGTGGCTCAGAACAATACCCCCAGAATTTGTGAAACCATGCCGTAAAATCAGGGCTGGTCACTAGTTTCTTAGCAGAGGTCGACAGGGCTTCCTCRTCCTCACATTCTGCACTATGCTCCCTGCTGTCTACAGTATGCCAACTCAACCAGTTGGACATTTTGTGGAACAGCTTTTAGAGATGATCMGGAGGTAAAATACTCCCCAAAATACTCTGGGAAAGGAGCAGCTGTCAGGAATGCTTAACAGAGAACTGCAGCAGAATACTGGGGTTTGGCTATCCAAATATATGCTAATCATTCAATGAACTCAAGATTTATAAATGCAAAGCACTTCTAAAATATGCCCTGAAAGGAGAAAGATGARGAAAACACCAAGACTTCATCACCTTTCGCTTTGACCCTTCCCCTTTCAATTATTAAGTTTAAAGCAACTTAGGCTGCTGCCTATCTGAACAAGCAGGTAAATACAGAGGATTAGCTCACAGCTTGATTAATTCACTTTAAGAATTGACTTGGATTAACTCCGAGTTGTGTTTAGCAGACAGGCTCTTAGTGCATACAAGAGGTCACATGAATTAAGTAGGCTGTTGTAAATTCACACCATACTTCAGTGATTATTCAGCTTCTCTAACCAAGTCCTCAACATATACAAAGTCCAGCAGAAACAACAAATATTTCAATCTGAATATTTGGGAGATGTYGCAAATTCAACTAGAAAACAAAAAGGCAGAAGGGAGAATGGAGTTGATGTAAAACCAGAAGAAAACAAAAAAGCCCCTATCTTCTAACACATACAGTGACAGAAATGTTACTGTTCAAACATTATCTAGTCTGCCTCACCACTCTTTAGATAACTTCCTTTAGCACCTCTTAAAAAGAGCAAGAAATGAGAAAAAACAATCTAACTGGACAAAAGTATAACTGAATATCAATGGATTATTCTTAAGGAAAAAAGAAAATAAAAAACGAACTAGTAGTTTGCCTCCAGCTCTTCCGTTGGAACTTGGTGCACATTAGCATGGGTACAAACATTAAACACACACACACTTCAAAGCCTCCTTCAGACAGTTTGTAACAAAAGCATAAGCCATAAAGCATTACTCAGGAACCACCAAGACTTCTTTGTGACCGCACAAATAAACTAAGAAGTTCAAGGGATCCAGSCCACAAAAGGAGAACGTACTGAAATCCACCCACAAACCAGATTTTTTAGGCATCCCACAATTGCACACACCAGCTGTGTCCATGACACCACAGCCTGAGGCCCATGCACAACTACTCTCATCTCTGACACAGTCCCCTTAGGCAGGCTGGCTCTGATTTTCAGCCTCCCCTCTTAGGAACAGAAGGAAGAGCAAGTCCAGAGAGTCACAGAAATGATCAGAGAGCTGGAGCACCTCTCCTACGAAGACAGGCTGAGAGAGCTGGGGTTATTCAGCCTGGAGAAGAAAAGGTACAGGGAAAACCTTATAGCAGCTCCCCCTGCCTAAAGAGGGCTTATAACAAATGCTGGAGAAGGGACTTTTTACAMGGGTRTGTAGTGACAGGACAGAGGGTAATTGACCCAGAAGGGGGGTAGATGTTGAGTAGATATTAGGAATAAATTCTTTACTGTGATGGTAGAGAGGCACTRGAGCAGGCTGCCCAGAGACACTGTGGATGSCCCATCCCTGGAAGTGCTCAAGGTTATGTTGCACAGCACTTTGAGCAACTTGATCCMGTGGAAGACATTCCTATCTGTGGCAGGGGGTTGGGAAATAGATGATCCTTAAGGTTCCTTCCAACCCAAATCATTCATGATTCCATACAAAAATGCTCTATGGCATGCTAGCAGTTTTGGAAGAGCCCAATGCCTGCTACTTGGTCAGCTGCTGCCTTAGTGCAGTAGCCAGCCTTCTTCCMAGAATACTCCACTGAACCCAACAGGCAACACTGCCAGGCCAGAAGGAAGTGTAAAGCACTGCAACTTAAAAATCCTGGAAGTTTCTCACTGCAGCTATACTGGCACCCCCCTCTAGGGGAGACACAACTCATACAAGCAGGACATGACACTTGAAGGGTCTTGGGGTGAAAGTCAATCAATCCACAAGAGGAACARTCAGGGGCATAGGCAGAGCACAGAACGACTTCTGGCTCAGTTGCAGGAAGAAGATGCATGGTGAAAGCACATTCAGGTTTGCTACCAACCAAGGAATGTCACCTCATCTTGGGAGCCCCAAGAAAAGTCAACATTTTCTCCCCCTCCTTTCTCATGTGTCTGGCAATGATGAACCATGAAGGAATAGCATGTGGCTCCGTTGTCAAAAATGTTCCTGTAGTTTTGTGCCACTCTTCTGATGGAAAAAGTAACTGCTTTCCCACAAAARTGATACCAAAGGTCCTTTCACAGAGTCTTCAAAGCATATTAGGAACAACTTAGAAAGAATAACTGAAACAGCTGTGAACAAGTCTCTCAAGAAGAACTTTTTCATTAAAATCTGAGCAACTCATGGCAAGAAACTTCGTGAAGGAGATGTGAAGGRTGGAAATATACAGGATCATGGCATRAGTGTTTGCTCAGGCATATAATTTTTAAGGCATTTATGTGTTCTACAATCATTCCATTCCCTCCTGTCATCAGGTTGCACATCATCCCCTGAATTTTTTCCTCTATGATGGTCTCATGATGGTCCTCTAGGACCTCTTATGATGCTYTTGCATGTGAAACTTAAGCACTCCAAGGCAGGAAACAGAAATACACTGTACTTCTTGGAGAAGCAGGCACTAACCTATGCTATTCTTATCAATTGTTTGCGAAACTGAAATAATTCTAGAGACATATTTTCAGTCTATTCTCTAAATACCAGGATTGTTCTGTWTGCAGTAATACCCTGAAGTCTCAGTCAATTTCCAGTCCCACTAGCATGTGGTACTTGAAATAGGACATTGTAACTCCTGTAAACAAGAAGCTAAAAGGCCAGGGGAGCAAGCATTAATTCAGAAAAATCTTATTTTATTTGCAAGGCTTCTGTACAGGGAATTACACTTCTTTGAGGTAAAATTTTTGGTAGCTCCATCAAAAGCTTTAGGAAGCACARATCATCCTGATGTCCCGCTAGCCACACTGGGAGAGCTCTTAAAGCTCTGCACAGAAACCATGCCCAGGGCAGGTCAGAGGCACCTGGTTCATTTCCCCAGAATTGCTCTCCATRTATGACACATTTTGGGAGGGACAGCAAGGAAAAGACAGAAAGACCARTAAACTTGATAGACATTCACAGCGTCAAGCACAGCTCAAATTCAAGGTCGTGTTCCTTGAACACTGGGTACCTATCCACACRTGCATTTCCCTGAGGTTGTTTGTCCAACCACAGCATCTCAGATAAACAATTGGTGAATCCCATTTCCTTGACAAATGGAATGAAAGAACAATGACCTAATTGATGCACTGGACTTGGGTCTGCAGGAATGTAGCAGCAGAGAGACAGATGGATAGAAACGGCTGATCTCCACTGAAAGCCCAGGCTTTGCTCCTCAACTGAATCTAATGATTGTGTGGATGGTTAAAATATGCTCAAACGTTACTCCTAGTACTGTGTTACTGTGGTATAAGGGACAACATGTTCGTACTAGCKTGGCTGGTGCATCCTGACAAGAGAGAAATGCCTGGAGACATTCTTGGATGGATGCAGGAACAGCCAAACTTTCCTCCTGTACCAGTAATTTGCCAACACRACAATACAGGGCTATGTACACATCTGGAAAGACATTTTCCAAGTGCAGTAGTCAGTGACATGCAACATAACATTAATATAGAACCTACTGTGCTTTTCTCTCCTTCAGGATTGACAAGCTTATCATTATCAATCTGTATCTATTCTGGGCTAACATTCCCCAAACAACTTCCCAAATGCTTTTTTATTTCAACAACTAGTTTTATATGTTCAAAGCTAGCAGATGGAACTATATATCTAGCATATAGCAACTATAGAAATGGGCTACCAAGTTTAATCCTCTAAGCATAACCTGAGGCAAGGCAGACAAATTTCCCCTTTACATCCTACTTTACAGCTTCACTATCACATGAAAACAGCACTTTCCACTGAAATTCATAACAGGACTGTACAAATCTTCTAAAACTACTGATCCAGTCTCTACAGGCAATCACTGAAAACACAACTTTCACAACAGGCATGGAAATAACAACTGAATAATGCACAAAAGGACACAATTTACTTCTATTAGCTRGAGTACCAAAGAGCTTGGAAGAGTCAGGATAAAACATGGAGCCCACATACATGCCACCAGCCTTTGCTACTGCATATTTGGTTACAAGTAGCTGTGAACGTGGTTAGCAACACAACCAGGAAACCTTAAAAGCTCTAGGACCCAAGAAGTGACACCACCGTTACAGTAGAGGTCGTGAAAAAAACAGTAACCACAAGAAAACATCCCACCAAGAAGGTCAGCCAGCACCTAATGCAGGAACGCAAACCAAAAAAAAAAAAAAAAAAAAAAAAAAAAAAAAAAAAAAAAAAAAAAAAAAAAAAAAAATAAAAAAAAACAGAAAAAAAAAAAAAAAAAAAAAAATACAGACCACAACAGAGCCCACCACAGTCCCTCCCAGTGCAAGGCAATGTCTGGGGCAAGGTGACCTTCTCTTGACACTGCCGTTGGCTTGAGGCACTAAGCTGCAGACCTCCAGAGGTCTCCTGACACCAGCCAGCCATCCAAGGGCCAGCAGCTGCAGCTGGTGCCACTCTTTGACAATCCCCTTCTCCTTGTTCCAAAGCAGCAGGAGAGTGGGGGTGCTCACCACCCACTGGGCTCCTGTGCTGTGAGCTGAAGGGACATTTGGTGGCATCCTTGGAGACTTCAGCCCTCCCACCTCCCCTGATACCAGAAAAGCTGATTTGAAAATGAGCAGCAAACAAACTCAGGCTTTCTTCTGTGCTGACATCGTGGCTGTGGACACCCACATCCTGGCTTGGGGAGGCACATTGCCCTTCACACCCTGCAGCTACTGTGTGAATGCCACCCAGCTCCCTTGCTGTGTCACCAGCAGCAGCACCACGCTTCAGGGCACTGTCCGGCCAGTCTGACAACCACAACAGGTCAAAAGCAGACTGCACTATCAAAGACTAAACGCTTAGTGAAATCCAGTGGCTACAGACCCCTTATCAATACCCCTTTGCAGCAGACAAAACWTCTTCCACACTTGCAAGCTATGTAGCCATTTCCTCAGTATGGCTATGTAGCCATTTTGTCAGTCCTTCTCYTTTCTTACAAAAACCAACCTGAAGGATAACCACCTAAAAAGTAGTTGAGACTTGGACAGCATTTCCCTTGACTGCTTGGATTCCAGTGAGTGCTGGAGTTCATGCTGAGCTCACTGGTATTAAATAATCACCCACTAACCCAAAGAAGACACAAATTTCTCTGAGCAGTAAACATTCAATACTCACCCAACATTTATTTTTYGTAAGTTAAAGCTGCAGTTCACTCTGTCTTGATAAGAAAGGGATACTACTTCAGTTGTATTTTTCCATCCAGGGTGAAAACAATCACCCTCAAATGGCCAAAGAACTTTTAACAAAAACTTCTGCTCCCATAAAAGATCTACCAGCACCATCTCGTATTTGACATACACACCCTAAAAAGAGGGGGAGGAGGGAGGGAAAGGGGCTTACAATGAAAAACAGWATGCATTTCCTTTGCCAGATTTTTACCACTCTTACAATCTCCAGCACTCTGTACAGAAAGATCTTGTCTTTGATGTCAATCCAATGCTTTTTTTGCTTGCTCCTGCAAGCACTGCAATATGCAATGTATTTTCTAGCTGGCAAAGAAATGGATGTACTGAACAAAGTGCCTGTGAAATCCATCCTACCCAGAAGGTCACTATGGCATATAAATTCCTACAGAATTCCTACAGAAAAGCCTAAATGGTCTGTAATATGGCAACATGAGGTCTACACAGAATGGAAGTTTATCATCTATGGCTACCAAACTCTCTGGCATTTTTTTCATCTGTCTCGAAAATCCACTTCAGGAGGTGTTTGCCTCTTAGTCACAGTCAAAAGCAAAAGCAGAACCATAATCTTGGGCTCTCATATTTAACACCTTTGTATTTTTAATAAGAAAATGAAAGCACCTCTAAATTTTATCTAGAGTATGCCACACGGAAGCAGAAAAAAAAAAAAGAAACAGCTCCAATGCCTCTCAAATCAAAGAAATCTGAAATAAAGACAATTTTGTTGGCACAAAAGTCTACATACAGTTTTCAGCAACACAGTATCTGTGCTTCCAAAATACGTTTCCTTCTAAAAGAGATACAGCCTKCCCACTTTTGCAGCTGAAGGCATTTCTTGTGCCACTGATGCACACCACTTACCACCAACGTGCGAGTGGGAAGCAGCAAGGCGCAACACTTTGCTGCCGTCTCCCCTGCAGGACTAGCAGCCAGGCCATTATCCACCACAGAGCTCACCAGCACAAATCTTCAAGGCYTTTGGAAAGTAAAACATCTCACCACACCCCAGGCCAGAACCCTGTCCGGGCTATTCATCCTGGGAGTGGCTGGAGGAGGAGGGATGTGGTTCCCCCTCTCTGGCAGGGGCAGGCATGCCTTGCCCAGACTCCTTGAACCACAGCAGCCACGCAAGTCTGTGGCTGTTTTTGTCGGCCAGAAGCAGAGGGAGAAGATTAACTTGTTTTTTAAGGAGAAATACCTCTTTACTTATGGGGTAAATGCACCAGTGCTTCCTTCTTTCCATGCACCAACCTAACTGCCTAYAATATCTGGGTCAAGGAGCCAGATCCAGCAGGAAGTAGATACAGGACTGAAAAAAACAGGTCAACAGACTACACCAGGCTGTGCCTATCAGGAAATTCTGGACACTTTGCACTAATCCAAGCAAGACTATTGTTCCTCTGTACTGAAATAMAATGCTTTAACCACCTCAAAAGGTCTTTGTCAAGAGCTTGTAAGAAAAACACAGTGATCATGGAGTTGCCATGTGGGATGGGGACACATACACACACTCAACCATCACCAGCACACAGGCTCTTTTCTTTTCTGATGCTCAATGTTGTACAAATAGAAAGAGTACTTTCAAGAATAAGAGACACCAGTCATTAAAAAATGGAAATTGATCCTAGAGTGCAACCTTCAGCCTAACAATTACCAAGATTTTGCAAGCCAGGTGTGCTGTAATCAGCTTGGGARTATGGGAAGAGTGTCAGGCAGTCGAGGAACACCAATGGATGAGAGAAGGTCTGGGTACACAAAGAGAGGCACTTCTTAGAATTCTCCTCGACTTCCAATAAAATCAAAGCCAGGCACCAGACATTCAGATGTTCACTGTCACATGTATCAGTACATCAGCGAAGGAGCAAGGATGCACAAGCAATGCGTCTACATGTTTTAAAGAAACTAAACTTGAAATACAAATGAAGAAAACMAAAATTCAGGTTCCCTGAAATGTAAGTAAAACAGCAGCTCTCATTTCCTAGRCAGAGCTTTCTTCTGCCCTGGGAATAATTTTGTATTTCTGTCAAAGCAACACAACCTTGCTCCTGATCCAAAGTCACTCAGTGCCAATTCAGATGTTACCAKTGACATCCATGGGTCATGGATGAAGCCTTAAGCTTTTACTTTGGCTGTGAAGAAAAACATGTGAGGGAAAACATGAAATGTATAAGTTCAGCCCCAATGCACCACAACTACACCTCTGCAGTATCACCTTGTGACACCTGGTAGAGAAAGGCCAAAACACATTGGATGCTACATAATCACTGCCAGTTCAAGCCATTATTGCCTGAAGTCCTTCACGATCAAGGATTTGTGGAGAGCAGAGTTCTCCCTTCAAATTATCAAAAAGCCTAAGGCAATAAATGAAGACCATACCTAAATGGAAAGCAAACTTAAAGAAAAGAACATGGGAAGATGGAAACAGAAAAAACACAGTTTCTTTTCTCAAAAGTTGGTTTTGTTTTCACACTACTAAATTGTTAGAAAAAAATAATAGAGCCCATTGTGAAAGATGAAGCAGTGAAATGCGCAACATATAAAGAACTAATTCAGAAACTAAAGATGCTGGAGGGATCAAATATTGATTGTTCCATCCTCCTTTCAGTAAAAAAAGTTCTGTGCATCCTTCCCTGGCATTAAGTGTAGCAGCTGCTCTAAAAAAAATACAATTTCAGCTGAATTTAAGTGACCCTTAAATTGCATGCACTTTATTTTCTGAAAGGGAGGAAACCRTGCTTATGTAGACAATCCTAATTTTGGGAGGGAAACCATGGTGAAACGGACAAATGCCACACAACCTGTTCCCACTCTCATATCCTTCCATGTATACTTGGACACCACCAAGACCATAAGCGATGGCTGTGAAGAGTTCCCCACTCAGCCATGATAGCAAAAGAGCAGCACTCAATTTTCCTCTGCATCCATGGGATAAAAAAGCCAGATACATAGCAACAGTGCTCAGTAAGTGCTGGCAGGTCACCACCTAGAGGTGCTCAAAGCCAGCTCCTCTGACATCTGGAGAAGGCAGCTCACCTCTGAGAGCACTCACACAGCTGGGTACTAAAAGGAAAGGTGGTGGTGGTCTCCCAAAGAAATATACTGCTCAGAAGAATTGTTCGCCTTTTAATTTAAGCCTCTGGATATCAGACAAAGCAAGCTCAGTATGGGGAGGCTACTGAGAAACAGCCAATTATTCATTAAGGTGTTCTTAAGGGCTCATCACAGTGATGTAAAAGTGAACTCCATGTAAGTACTACCCAAGTTTCTACTCCAGAGCAAAACACTTCCAACASCCTCTTCTGAATTCCCCAAATAGTTTCACCGTGTTACACGACAAGACCAAGTTACACACAGATTTTCATTTTCTCCCATTTTTAAGCAGAGWAGGAATTATATTTTAGTTACAATCTTTCAGAGTTACTGATGGAAACCACATGACCATAAAGTATTTTTGCACACAGTGATAAGATTGTCTGTTAAGATTGTCTGTTACTCACATGTGGAGCTCACATATTAAAGCTGGGTACACATTAGTGTAGCATTACTTTAATTTTGCATTTTCCATGTGTTTCGTCTCAAAAGCTGTTTAACCTTTCGACCCTCAATATTTGTTTTGAAGAGCGAAGGAAGAGAAAGCAGACACCAGCCAATGTTTTCCTCTCCCCAACCAGCACTGCTACTGCTAAGTTCTCAGAAAAAAGTTTGCAGCAGCCAAGGGTCTAACTAGTGCAATCTGCAATAGGGAGTGATAAGGACAACTCCATAATGATCATGCAATAGTGCTTCTCAGTCTTCCTAAATAACAATTCCTTGGCTATTTACTGCACAAAAAGGAAAACAGCCACTGCTCGTGCACAACTGCACAGGATGAGGTGATGTCAATCTTCTGGAGCAAGAGAGCTTTTGATTTTGTGGGGTTAATATTTAATAAAAACAACAGTAAAACACAGGCCTATCAAGTTGCTTTGTAAGTCCGAGCACATATCAGTTAAGGAAAAACATGTGGCACGCCTATAGCCAGTAATAGCGAGCTGCAGGGCAGAGCTTCACTTACGCCCGTGCACACAGAGTATCACTTCAGCCCGCTGCTGGAATCACCAGAAATATTTTTTTAGTACTGCAGTACACCCCATCCTCACACCAGAGTAACAGGCTGCATGGCACACAGCCCTGGCCGCCAAATTGAAACATGACTCCCAGACCTGAGAGTRATTCATTTTAGACCAAATGGTACTACACACCAAAACTCACTTAGCATGCAAAAACTTTCTTTGAAAAGATAAGAGCTGCAGAGGTTTTTAGCAGTAAAAAGGTTCAGTTACTCCAATTTCCACACACTTTGAGAACACAAGTTGCCTACAGGGGCTCCCCGAAGTTATTTTGCCTTGAAACTTCAAAAACCCCAAACCAAACAAAAAAACAACCAAAGAAGAAACAGCAACAACCAAAAAAAACCCCACACAAACAACCAACTCAAACTTAGATCAAATAAGGATGGGTAAAAAAAAAGAAGAAAGGGGACATTTGAGCAGCTTCTAACGCTCATAGACAACTGAAATCATGAAAGTGTTGCTTCACAGAGAAATCCACAAGAAAATTAAATCTRGACATTCCAACATTTTTCTGATAACAAAAACTTTTCACATATTTCCGAAGAAAGCAGTTATTTGGGATAGTTCCCACTGTGAAGATATTTAAAAAGAACAGAGGGAAAGAAGTGAGAGGAAGAAACTTGGTCCCTCTGGTTCCACCTCTGTCTTCTCACTTCAGTTTGCTAACGGCTTTTGACGGCTTTTGTCTTCTAGTTTCCCTCCTGTTCTCCTCGCTCCCGGTCTTTCTCAAGAATGCATAACCTTTTGCTTGCCATTCATCTTCTCCCTGTCCTTTACCTTTGTAAACACCTCGGACACACCGAGACTGCTCCCATCGGACTTTCGCAGACTCTTCGTCCGAAGGACTGAGGAAGTCAGGGGAAAGAGGTGGCAACCATTTTTTTTTTTAATCTCGGACTTTTTCCACTGCCTTAATTTGGTAGAAATAAATCCAAAAGGATTTTGGATGGGGGATGGGGGAGTTTTGTGGAAGGCGAGGAAAAAAAAAAAAAAAAAAAAAAAAAAAAAGAGGGCAGACCCTAAATAAGTCGTGTTAGTGTCCCTTAATCAAACAAGTGCCCATCACTTATTCCAGGCCAATCCCGGAGGCGTTAGTCCAGCAGGAATAGCAGCCTGCAGTCCACTCGAGCCCATTCCGAATGAGCCCTTGTCCGGAGAGGGCTCCCCGCCAACGCGCGGGGTGTGCGGGCAGGACCCGCGCCGCGGGGCTCAGCCCAGGTTCAGAAACGCGAGAGGAAAAGGCAAAGAGAGGAGAGGAAAGGCGCCGTGGGCACGGAGCCCTCGGGGAGCGGGAAGCGAGCACCTTTCCGCGGGCGAGAACGGCGGGACCCCCGCCCCGCTCCGCCCCCCGCCCGCCGCGCTGCGCTTACCTGAGGGGGCTGCGCGGGCGCGGCTGAGGGAGCGCGGCGCCGCCGCCGCCGGCGCGCACACAGGGAGGGAGGAAGGGAGAGAGGGAGGGAGGGAGGAATGAGGGGTGGGAC
>NW_026623277.1:170797-184377 GCF_030028575.1 Malurus melanocephalus
CGCCCGCCGACCCCAGGCGTGCTCCGGGAGCTGCCTCCTGCCTGAGGACAGAGCTCGGACAGAGAATCCCCCGGGACACGGCCGAGTGTAGGCAGGTGCTTCTGGGCAGCTTTCACAGCTCTCGTCCTGTGAAAGTTTCGAATCTTTTGCCGATGTTGGCAAGAGCCCTTTAGAAGCCCCAGTCAATTTGCAGGTTCACCGAGCCCTCATCCTAGGAAAGAGACCGGSTTGCACAACAGATACTTTTCCAGATTAGAAGAATTAATTTATTATACAAAATCGGGTTCAAATTACTTCTTCTTCCCCACCCCCTGCCCCCCATCAGTTTTCGCTGTGAAATAGTTTGATTTCATTGGATTGCAGGAGCATCTAGAGGCCGCTTCTGCACGTACATGCATCAAGTGAAAAGACATTATGTTGCACAATAATTAGTGTTCAGTGGCTGAAGTGGCTGAGCGTTTCTAAGCCCTGCAGTGAGATTTCTTAGGGAAGTTACCTACAGCTATACAAGCCATCAGTGTCTCCAGCAGCACAGAAGCCAAAATGAAGCAYTAAGCCCACCTAAAGCACTTGTATTTCCCAAGGAACCAGAAAGCAGCTAAGACAATTGTCAAGTCCAGTCTTTGCTGGTGAGCCATCAACCCACTGATATATCATCAACCCAGCAATATCTGCTGCACCACGGGTGTGGTTATTAGGAAGGTTTTTGGCATCAGTGTGAGCAGGTCTCTTGCTGTCATTGCTGATGAGGAGCTTCCTCTTTAGGAAGCAGTCAAATGCTTTGTTGTTGTTGTTGTTGCTGCTGTCACCACACAGACCTTGCTTTTGTACTCAGCTTTGTAATTTTCCACTGAGACTAGACTTCGACATGCTGAAAAGTCTTGTTAAGTATTCAGACGGTATTAACTTTGGAAAGTGTGTGATTTCATCTTCTACTTGTTCAAAGCAAGCTGCCAAGTGTTTGCAAGAGGTGGCCAAGAAGCACGTTCTGTTACAAGCCCTAATATATGGTTTAGCGTCCATACACCAATTATGGTGACAGGTCTTAGCAGTTTCTCATCTATGCACAAGCTACATTCAGACGGGACAACTTCTGGCTTGAAACAGTGTGCTCACACTGCATGTGTCCTCCCCTGGTGGTAGAAACGGGATGATTTACATGCTTAGAGAGCAGGTCTTCAGAGCGCAGCACTGATTCTTCCAGTCCTGTGGCAGTATTTCTTTTGTGGCTTCACTATAAACCAGATTTCACTCATCCCTTTGGGACACGAACTGCCTGAACTGTCTACAAAGCCTGTCCTGTCCTCAGTCAGATGTCCAGGTACCACTGTAAGAACCAAGATTAACTGAAAAGCAATCAAAGCTTCAAGCAAAGGGTGATCTAATAAGATTTACATCTCTGTGGTGACACTTACAACCTCAAGCTTGCAGGAGCCTTCTTCAGTAGGACAATGCAGGAACGCAGATGCTCCGTGCTAAGAGCTATTGCATCTGCAAATTGGAAATCACTACTGCTTAGCATCCCTGTGGTTATTCAGAAATCGCYGGTTAGGATGTCCTCTGCAGTAACTCTAGCTACTGACCCTTGCAGGAAAATAGAAAATAGCAGTCATGAGCTCATGGAGAAAGGCTGGTCTTTGCATGGGATGGAATTATATGAAGGTAAAATGATGAAAAGCATTTGAAAGTAGAATATTTCAGAGGCTGCTTTCAGTGAACTGGTGCAGTTAAGGGAGCAACTTTTTCATTTCTTTTGTTTTCTGTTAGCGACTTGAGGCATGCTTGCTTAGCCCTGAAATGTTGACTTATCATTTATTCAAGGATAATGTAATTAATTCTCAGTCAAGCTYTCTTGCTCTAACTAGAAAACATAGGGAGTACTCAGTAAATCTTAAAAACAGGCAGATATTGAAGGTCCAGGGAAGATCACATGGTCTGATGTTTAATGAATGTAACTGCTATGAGACTTGGCTGTGGTGCTCCGTGGTCTGAGACGTGTTTGTGTAATCACACACAGATGTACTGAATTGCATTAGATAGGGAAGTAGTTTTTACATCCTTCAGTCTGGAAAAACTTCTGTTTCCAGAACAAATCATGTAAATTCCATGTGCTCAATTCAGTGAACTGATTCAAGTAATAAGTGTGCTTAACATGTGCAGACATTGATATATTTATATTTAATTCTCAGCATTCATGCAGTTTGAACTGAGTGGCTGCAAGATTAGTCATACAAACCCAGAAAAGTTAAACATCTAATTCCTCTTTGGTCTGGGCCTGGAAAGTACCTCTGATGTTTCTAATTAAAAATAAAAAATCAGGGAATTTACATTTAAGATGTCTCTTCACTCTGTCACTTCTCAATRCAGGGCACTGTGGTGTAGATAGCAGGGGATAATTTCGTTTTGGGTTGGAAATGTGCTGAAATTTTCAGTGTGATGGATGCTTTGAAAGAAACATTAGATGAGATCATTACTAATTACTGTGGAAAAAAACTGGTATCCTTCTGTACTCTCTAAGATACGAATAATTAGAGACCTTGAACAGTATTTTTCACTTTTTATTTATCAGCTTTTAAGTATGCTCCAGTTTCTTAAAGTCCCACCATTGGTAGTAGATTGCTAAAGCAAGTGTTGCATTACAAAGAACAKTTCCAACATTTCACACAGAATAAAGCACTCTCTGATTTTCACTCTTTTGTTACATACGTACTATCCAAAGCCCAGTGCTCACATGTTGGGGATCTGTTCAGAACAAGATGCAGAGCAATCTGAGCAAGTAACAATATTACCGACAGTCATAAGACATGCTGTTTTCCAGAGAAACTTCAGACACATCCGAAATCTCACAGAAAGAAAGCAGCCCTATCCACAAAGCCATGTCATCTTTGTTCCACAGCAGTGCTTCTGCTCTGATTCAGTTTCCTCAGGGCTCCTGCTATGATGCAGCAGCACTGTATGATGTTCTGTGAGCAAAAATGCCTCTAAAATCTCTGAAGTTTTCAAGTGAAAAAAGCAGCTTTTTCCATGAAGAGTCTCTCTCTCTCCCTGATTCAGCCTCCTGTTGCTGACCTGACCTGAACATGCCCTAATCCTTCTGCAGAGTAGCAGATTGCTGATAAGCTAATGTGACCATAGTGCTCCTGGAAGCCAAACTTTGGCTCTTTGTGGATTTCTGCCCATGTCCAGCCCCTAAAAGCACAACTGTAATGCCAGGATTGAAGGAAAATGGGTGCCCATAGGGCCTGAGCATATTGATGGTTAGGGATGTATCCCCAAAAGCRGAGAGATGGCTCTCAAGCCTCTGTGGCAAGATCTAGCTCAGATCAGGCTGTTTACACAATGCCTGTGCCAGAAGTGAGAGCACTGTCTGCCCAAGTGACCAGGACATCAGCACTTTGTGAAAGAAGTTTTGGGTTTGTCCTGGTGCTTKCAACATCCATGTTGCTCTGAGATGACTGGACTAGGGTTGGCAGGATGCTTCAGTGTTGCTCTGTTTTGACTCTTCATCAAGCACAGGGCCCTGGTCTGCCATGAAATGTCTGAAATCGCCCTTCTCCTGAGGATGCAGGGAAACATGGGAACCTTTACCTCTGGCAAGTGGAGTGGGTGCATTGCTCCAGCACCTGCCTCTTTGGCTATAGCTGCAAGGTCCAATGAATATGAAATCCTGCTCCAAGAGAGATCCTCAGTCAACAGACAGCATCTAAAATCCATAATTTATCCTGTCTGTGCCCTTGAACTGGATGATATCTGTACACCAATAAATTGAGAGCCATACTACTTCACAGGATTAAAAAGATGAATTGCTCAGAAAAAGTCAGATGGATATCTCTGTGCAGTGTATAACTTTGCACACCAGCTTGGTCTGTTTAAATGCTAGATCTTACATGGAGCTCCTGGAGCAAGTCCAGTGGGGAACAACAAAGGGGCTCAAACATCTCTCTTACGAGGAATTTATGAGGGATCTGGGCCTGTTCAGCCTCAAGAATTGACAGCTGAGAGAGGACCTCTTCAATATCTATAAATATCTGAAGGGAGTGTGCCAAGAGTGGTAAGCCAGCTTTTCTTGGTGGTGCCAAGCAATAGGACATGAATCAATGGACAGAAACTGATGCTTGGGAAGTTCCACCTGAACATGAGGAAGAAATTTGTTGTGCAGATGACTGAGCACTGGAACACACACCTGGAGAGGTTCTGGACYCTCCTTCACTGGACATCTTGTGCCTGGGCCCAATTCTGTGCCATGTGGTCTAGGATGACCCTCCTTGAGCAGAGAGGTTGGAGCAGATAACCTTGTGGTCCTTTCCAATCTTACCCACTCTGTGATTCTATGAACTTTGAAGGGCTGCTGGAGCTATCATCTGAAAAAAGCAAATRATGGCAAATGAAAAACTCAGTCCTACATGAGAATTACATTTCTTTCAAGAGACTAGTATTTCTTACTAATGTCTAAGTGTTGGTATTTTTACTGAGATCATAATTGACCCCTTGCCTTTCTTTTAGACCTTCAGCAGCACAAATCACTAAAAGTTTTCCAAGAGGTGCCACGTCCACAAAGGGACAGGTTACACACACAGAAACCCTAAGAAGAAATACTGTGAGACTGAAAATTTAACTGACCAGAACTGAAGAAAAATCCCCATCCTTCCAAAATACAGGATAGGGCCTGTAATATTAGCTGAACAATAAAGAATTCGGATGTATTTAGTTGAAGAAAGCTCTTGCTGGAAGGTAAGATTGGGTCATTTATRTCTGCACAATAGCAGCCCCAGTGTAGAACATATGAATACCAGATGGCTGGAACTGTTCCATTAATGAACTGATGCACTCATTGTTCTGAATTTGATTTTGTAGCTTTTTGCTTATAATTATTTGATTGCACCATAAAAAACCTTCAATAACCTCAGAATTCCTCAGAATGCAAAAGAGGAGATGCCTCTGTCCCCACTTTCTTCTGACCTGCAGGTGTGCAGCAACTCTGTCAGTCAAGCTGATGAATACATTTCATGCTGTTTTCTTAGTTCTTCCATTTAAATAATGCATGCAGGATCCATGTACGATACATTTTTCCAAGGCACAGGAAATGCATTCCAGGTGGCACTCCATTGTAGTCAATGGGGTTATGCTGTGATGAATATGTAGGACAAAAAGAAAAAAAAAATCACAGCTACAGGTACATAGGGAGAAATTCCTTACAGATCTGTGCAAATACAGGAACGATGTCAGGCACCAGGAGATGGACTTTTCCTCCAGAGCGGATGCCTCCTTTATTAAACATAATTCTGACTGCAATAATCTTTCCGGTCTCCATGCTTAATTAATGAACTGTCTAGGAGCCCACGTTACCACAGGCAGATTAATTCTTCTGGCTTACACACCTCCCCTGTAAACTTTCTGCTCCAATCCTCAACTCCAAAATTGGCTGTATCTTCGCTGTGCCTCTGCAGATACCCTTTGTCACAAAAAGGCAGTTAGTTAGGTGACAAACATATTTTTATCCTATGTGGCTTATCTCTGATCTAATGTTTAAACAGACCTGATGGACAGGGAAAAAAGAAAAAGAAAATCAAATCTTGAATATTAGGTTAGCAGTGAGCAAAGGCTTTCTGTCAGAGCTGGTCTTTTGCTCCACACCTATCTTTGAGGGGCTGGAAAGACTCCAATCCCTAGTGTCAGTTGTGACACCAGGTTTCTTATTTTACTTCCATTTCAGTCCTTTTGAGGTCCCACTTATTAAGAACACTAAAATTAGAGTAAAATAAATTTGAAAAAACTACCCCAAAATTATGAAGAACAAACAGGATGGGAAAAAATATGGAAGTAGACAAATATGGATGCGGATTGCTCACAAGATTCTTTGAGGCAAGTTCTGCTTTCTCCTCTTCCCTGGGCTCCTGTGCCTCCTTTTTCACCTTGTTCCCCTAAAYATCTGGTGCTGTTGGTAGAGATTAGTTATCTCTGATGCAGCTTTTTGRGGCAGGGCCACACCAAGAAAGAAACAGATGGGGAAATTTTCATGTCAAYCCTCCTTAGCTCTAAGGCAGGAACATGGATACCAGATAACAGAGCTGGAAGCACATTTTTCTAGGCATTCAATTCCCTAAAAGAACATCCCAGGTTTTTCCTGGGATTGTATATGAGGTTTGCTTTTCCTGAACTTCAGCATCATGTCTCAGGGTCACTAAGAACAGGGAATGATCTCCAGTTTATAAGAAAGGGGTTCACACTATTCCATTACTTGTTCCACAGACACTGTAGGGTCATCTAACACCCATCCTGTAGGTGTTGGGCAAGGAAGCTGCAGGAAACCCTTTTGTGTCTTTCTGGAATAGGGGGAGAGGATGCTCTGAGTGACCGCAAATGAAAAGAGATGTCTAGGATTGGATTCAGTTCTCCACCCAGAAAGARTAAACCAGGATGACCAAGATATCCGAAGGTTTTGCCCAACTCCACCGGAGCAAAGCCCCTGTAATGCAGCTGCTGCACCCTTAGGAGTGCTCTRCTGGCTGGCTGCCACTGCACTGCTTTCCCAATCAGGCTGGTGAAATGCCCCTGCTCTGCCTCACAAGGAGTAAAACCTTGGGGTCAGTCCAGCCTTGTTAGTTAATAATTGAAGGCCTGGTTGCATGCTGCTCCCTTTTGCCATTTAGGGCTGAATCACTGCTTGTGTTTACAATCGCACTCGTAGTATTTGCAGCATTTGTTTGCCATTGTTCCTGTAGTTCCTTTGTGCTTCTTTCACAGGGCAGGCAGAGTAAGGGCTACAATGGAAAACAAGTAGAAGGTMATTTGTTTAATGCCAGCAAAATGGGGGGACAGACTTCTTGATCTCATCTACTAAAGCCACTTTAAACCTGACAGAATTCTAACCCAGTATTTTTAAAAGATGAGCACACCTTTCTTGGTGGCTACTTTTTTGACTARCTGCCAGAAGCTGTCTGGCTTGGACTCTGATTTTCCAAGGTTTCCAGATGCCCAGTTCTCCTTTCTTTCAGTAGGAAAAAGGTGTTCAAAGTGCATGGTAATTTCCATAGTAACTCTTGGGAGGCATACTTGCCCTGATGGTGACCTCAGCACAGAGAGAAACATAAAATAGCTCAGCTCTGGCTTTTGAGCTGTTCAATAAAACAAACCTGGGGCCCTATCAGATTTTGGTTTTTCCTTTTTGCCTTCAGAAGCCTCTCAGGCAGCAGAGAACCGAGTCACCCAACAGGGGTGAGGAGGAAGCTCAGGAGGGCACACAGCCCGTGGAGGACTCGGGCAGTGAAATCAGAAATGAGAAATGCAAAAGTAAAGGAGCAACAGCCACATCYCCTGTGTCATCAGGCACATGTCAGGAGCGGCTGAGTGCAATGAAGAGAGTAAAAAGGGAGGAGGAGAAGTGTCAGGAGTGAAGCTGAGCTGTTTCCTTATGTTCTTGTTTATTTGTTTTATTTCTCAGTACAGAATCAGTAACCAGCAGCTCGTTAATTTGCAATAGTTTATATTAGTTGAAATTTCCTGTCACAGAACTGGGGGTTTTAGACCATGACAAAAATAAGCTGTTTAGTAGGTAGAAGAATGTGAGTTTCTGATACCTGTATTTTGTTAGTGGAAGTAATGGAGATCAGGTTGTTAAGAACTAGCAATATTTGAATTCAGGTCCTTGCTCTGCCACGGTTTAAGATCTTCAAGCCAAGAGCATGTCTATGTTTTTATGGAAAACATATTTTATCAGTCATCAATTTTGCACACAAAGGATGAGTAGCCAAGGAAACCTCTGTAGCAGCTATTACGCTCGTGGTCAGGCTTAATTACTTTTCCCTGAGCCTTCAAACACAGAAGTACATAATATATTGAATGAGAATGGCCAGCCTGCTTGTGCATCAGTCTGAACAAGAAACATCCTGCCTCCCAGAAAGTAATAACTGTAAAATGGAAAGGAAAAAGGTGTGCTGCATTACTGGAATGAAGCACTGACCTCTGCAGAGGTTAACAGGCAACATACAAAATGGAGATTTTTTGTTCATTAGGAGGAAACATGAGAGGATAATTAGAAACAGGCCATGCTGTATGGTTTGACCACTACTACTATTCAGCAGAGTAGAATGGAGGAAGGTACTCACTAATTCTGGGATTGAATTAACAACTGTAAATTTAACAATGAGTGATTAAAATGGACATTAAYTTTTTTTTCCATAGGAATCAGGAGATGAACCTGAAATTGAGTGTTTGAGTTTAACATCAGCAGAATAATCATAATTTTTAAGAATGTGATTTTAAAAGTTATTTTTTAGTTAATGAAGAGGAACATGTACTGTTTGAATGACCATTATGTGGAGGCAATAGGAAATCTATAAGCAGATTGCTATCTTTAAATTGTTCTGGAACCTTTGYCCATATAAGGCCCTGGGACAAAAAYCAGTCTCCAGATTGTAAACTGTGTATGAAAACAAAGACCTTTTCTTTCTTTGAGGTAGGTGCATGTGCCCTGGGAAGGTTAATGGGAACTGCAGCAGCATTTGCCCTAGAGGGAGGGGGAGTTAAAAACCCCACGTTATTAAATTGCTCAACCAGAAATTCGGTCTTTAGCACTTACACAGATATATTGAAATTATTTGGGTTATTTTCCCTCTCAGCAAAAACCCTCATGGAAGTTGCAAAACGTTGAGGTTGAACGGGAAGAAGTAGGTCAGGGTGCGAGGTTGTTTGCTTCTATACACTGGGAGCCCTAGGGCTGAATTGCACACACTCGTGGCCACTTACTTAAGCTACATAACACTGAGGCTTCACAAATCTGCTCTGCTTGGGCTGTATTCTGTTGAACTTGTTCTGGTTGGGAAGAACTTCTTAAGCCAGGGATTTGACCCAATCTCTGGGTCAAAGAAGGGACTCCTGACTCAGGTGGAGTAATGCTTGAATCACTGGAAACAGCAGAATCACTGTGCTCCTTTCTGTTTAGCTTGCATCTATTGGACATGATTGATGGCCTGAAAAAAACAGAAATCTGCTCCTTTTCAGACAAAATCCTCCAGGTACCATTTTGAGTCGCCCGTCCATCATCCCAGCGATGTATCTTACTTTCTGACACGTAGTAGAAAATAGATGAGTTTGAAAATATCAGATTGCAGTGGCAAGAAAGGATTCCCTTTATGCAAATGCAAAGAACCCTTCTTCTTCAAGGCATGTTTGAGGACTATGATCAGCTAGACGAGTCAAGTGAAATCCACTCCTCACCCTGAGTTCTTCCCAGACAAGGGTGAACACAGTTGCATGATAGTTAATCTTCTTGCAACTCAGATAAAGTGATCTTCTGTGGCCCTGTAATAACTGAATCAGTGAAGTTACCTRTTGTGTGAGAGGTCTGAAAAATCCTGATGTCAAATGATTAAAAAATATTTGTGAGATGACTGGCATTGTGTACAGTCTTTAAATTTTAAATAACAATCTGTATAATGGKGCTAAGTAAATCTTTTGAGTACCAAGATTTCATATCTTCGTGAGCTTTGTTAGGACCGCTTTTAAATTTGTTGCATTAAAAGATAGATTCTCAGCCAAACTCTTCTGGATGCTGCTATTCTGTTTTTYCTTTTGAGCTCTGACCATTCTTTGTCTAACATGACTTAACCAAGCTTTTGCCTACTACCTTAGGTGAAGGATTACATTTTTTGGACATGCAGTATCTAATAAGAAGAAGACCGTGAAGCCATTCACACAGCTACAAGCAAAACTTGCATGAGCTCCAGAAATCAGCTACTGCTACAAAATACAGAGGCGGTGTAGGCAATGATGAGTTAATGTTTGAGGTCAAAATCAAGTTCTCAGTGTCAGTGAAGGGCTGATGTAACTTAAGTGGCTTTAGATGAAGGGGTGCACACAAATGCCTGSATTCCTAGCTTGGCCTGTGACTCCCGTTAGTACCTGAAAGGAGAGTGACAGAACAGTATTCCTYATATTCAAAATAGGAATACAGCCTTGCATTTTAGCACATTCCCGGGAAACTGGAGCAATGCACTCCTTGTGACTCAGGACGGGTGGTTTCCAGATGCTCTTTTGCTCAGCCAGTCAAGCGAGGACTGTGCACAGTGCTGCTCCTCAAATTGCAAACCTCCTCACACTGCTCRTTCAGCAGAACAAATACCCGTGYTCCCTGGCATGAAGGCTGAGAATTMAAGGCAGCAAGACTTCCCTAYTCTGCTTCCTACTGAGTCAGGAGCYTGGGCTTTGTTACGCCAAAGATTTATTGGCTTTACATTGCTGGAAGTACAAAATACTCTGAACACAAGAAACAGCAGATTATCTCCTGTAGTAAGTATGGCGCTAGTGCAGAGCAGGAAAAGCTCATTTCAGCATCCTTGGCATGATGAGACTATGCCTCTCTGTGTATGCACCATCCCATATGAGCTTCCCTTCTGCCTCCAAGAGCCTACCAAAAACAATGAATCTGTACCTCTTCTACCCACATATGGATTTAATCTGGAAGAGGATTATCTTCTGGCAGATAGCAAACGGTTTACTGTAAAAAAGTACCCATTTTCTAAAAAGGTCATGATCCTTAGAAACTCCCTTAGAAACTTCTTAGAAACTACTACACAGAGTAGTGGAGATTAAACTGCTGGGAGGAGAAGTGGGGGAGGAAAGTGGMAGCTCTGGTACCCATCTGTGAGCTGGGTACTGCTACAATCCAGAACAGTTTCCAGGATTTCTGGAGCATRCCAGGGTCAGAGTTTCAAGGAGGGATTCCCTCAGAATATGGAAAGGAGGGGGGACCCTTAAAAACTCCGAAATTAATAACTGCACTCAAAAAAATATATTGTTATTTCAAATGTTCCATTTAAATTGAATCAATGGTATCAATGCAAAACTTGGTCAAAGCAAGAGTAGGGATTGTAAACTCTTTCAGGTAGAGACCAGCTTTTGACAGTCTCCAGAAGAGTGTAACATCATTTTTAAATGGAACCAACAAGTGCTATTGTTTAAAAAAACCCAAAAATGCAGTTGGTACACAGCCACSCCATACATCTTTGGCTGTTGGAAGCCTGTGACTCCTGGCTTGGAATTTCAAATGACATAAAAGGCACATTGGCGTAGAGTATCCTTACTACRTAACCACATCTTGCTACCCACTCTTACTGACACAAACATTGTCCTCTTTTCACTCTGTGCTGCACACTTTCAGCTATGTGCAAACGAGCATTTCACTGCCCTAGTGGCACAGACATGAACTGGGGCTCCTTGATGGCATCACACCCATGAGACTGGTCGTGTTTTGGCATGGAAATGTCACACCTGATTCTCAGTGATAAAGAGCACAGGATGTGCAGTGCAGGGGCACAGAGCACTCGAGTAAAATAGGAGCCTCTGTGACAAAAGGAGGCCAGTCTCCAATGACAAAACAAATCCTCTGCTGGGATTTTAAAATGATGGTGTCACAGCTTGGAGTGTAAAGCTTGGACTTCTAATCTAGGTCTKACTCTGTAAAAGCTCCACCCAGCACTTTGCGATGGCACACTTGGTGGCTCATGGGTGGCAGAACTGTAAAAAGCCAGGAAATCATCAAATAAGCACAGCTGTGACCCATAAAGCTCCTCTTCCACCCTGCAGCAAATCTGAAAACAGGCTAACTGAACATTCCTCCTCCTCTAGTCCATGAAGCACTTGCCATAAGAATAGCTGGGTACCAGGGGCACCACCAAAGATGCAAAACTGGCATTAAACCCTCTTCTACCTCCACCATTGTCAGTTTGCTGCTGCCATTCMGAAAAACTGCGCTAAGGAGATGCATTTGTTTGAATCAAACAGAGTGAAAARACTGGGTATAGAGCAGAAATGTTGGAAAGATTTTAGAGCAAAAATTGATTAAAAACCAAGAAAACTGARGTTGGCGAAATGAAATGTCTAACATAATAATAACAAAATGCCTTTTGTCTTCCCATGGGTTTCATTGTTTCCTTTTGCAAACAATATTATCTGGAGAATAGACAAAATTTCCATTTAGTCCAAGAACTGCTGCTGTCTCCAGTCATCCATATGCTACAGGAACAGGCAGGCAGAACAAATGAGTTGTGCTTTATTTGAAAAAAATGTTTTGACCATACTTAGAGAYCTTACCTAAGATGAATTCTGCTAAACCAAGCATATTTCTCTTTCAGATTGGAGTCATCAGTGATGCCATAAATCTCTCCTGCCAGCAGTAAAAGACATTTTTTGCCCTATAGGCATGACTGATTTTAGATTTCATGTTAAGATTTGATCAATACMTWTTTTTTTTATATCAGAACATTTCAGTGAAAAAAAGGTAGGCTGGCTTTTAAAGGCTGAAGTAACTGCTTGAAACAGAAATGTACATGCCTAAGGACAAACATTGCTCACTCTCATTTTGGTCTTTTCCTTTCCACGTGCACTGACCTCCTTTGTCTCTTTATCTGTATCTACTTCAAAATGCTGGTCAGTTTAGTCTATGTCAGACACTTCTAAGCTAGGTCTGACAAACACTTCTGTCGTATTGCYTATCTCCTGCAAGAAGTTGTTCAGTGTTGTTTACAGACAAGATCACCTTTTTGAGTCTTTGAGAGACGTRCTACGACAGAGGCAGCGGGTACAGACCTTGGTAGAAGGGATCCTTTATCAGCACGAGTGGGAAGGCCATAGCTATAAACATACAAATAAGACCAAACCATAGCAACAGTTAAAAGGCTTGTGTCTATGCTGAAAAAACCCCAAACCCCAAACTTACCAAGAAGAAATGACACATCTCTGCTCTTTAGTTTAATATTAACTGGTGTAGCACTTGTTTTGTGCTGCAGTGAGCAATGGCTTGCATGAAAAGCTCTTGTGACTCATGGCTACAGAAATGCTTGTTTCTTGCTCACCCTTCACTGTATCTTGGTGCTTTGCTGGTGGATCTGGAAACTCTTTCTGCTTCAGGAGCACCTCTCCTGCCTCTGAGGCTCTGCTCATGATGATCACGACTGTATTGTGACAGATATGAACAGATATTCATACTTTCTAAAGCTTTCAGTCTAMATAAGCAGGGAGCAGGAGACAGGGAAGAGTTATATTCTCGATTAAGAAATGAGAGATTTAGTGACACGCTCAAAGCTATGCATGTAATTGCTGTCAGAGCCAGCAATTTAAAACAGGATTCTGCARCTCCCAAGTGCCAGAATGAAGAAACCAGGCTACTACAAAATTTGCCCAGCTCTGATTAAAGAAAATGAACATATACTTTAAAAATAAACTCAAAATTTTTTATGACTGATATGTATCAAAACATGCTCAAATAAAATCCCTGCTTTCTCCCACCCAGGTTCTGTGTACAGACACACACGAAGATGAAGTCAGAGTTAAAGTGAGTGAAGTTTGGTTTATTTCTCTGGAGCCCTGCCTGTTTGCACATGGCTGAATTAGAGGTATCATGTTTTTGACAATATACTACATTAATATTTTTGTACAAATGAATCTACACCACAATCTCCAATGGCTGCCTATTACTCTGTTTTCCCCTTATTTAAACTTTTCACCTTCCTGCTGAGTTCCTAATGGAACCATTGCCTAATGCTCTGGTTCTGGGGTAGTGCTTTTTGTAGTGTTTTTTTTTT
>NW_026623277.1:184427-192852 GCF_030028575.1 Malurus melanocephalus
TTTTTTAAGGTTTGTGAAGATTGTCCAGATCTTTCAACAAAAGCTTTAGTAATAAATATACTAGGCAAAAACACTAGGACCAATCCCTTTCCCCTTCCTCATTCTAAGGTTCCTCTTTTGATTTCAAGAGCAGAATCAGCTGAGCAAGACACTACTCAGCACAAAAAAACATTGGCATGGGGACCCATAAAGCAGAAACAGAACTCTTGTCCTTCAGCCAGAAGTCATTATAATTTCTGTGACGAAGAAGATCATGTTGCATTTTGTTCCTACAGTCACAATAAGAGGAACAGTCAGTTCTCAGAAATACTTGATTTTATTTTAAGCAGTGTTGCATGGTAGAGAGAACTGAGCTAACACTGCAGATAGGTTCCTACAAAGGAAAATCATGGAAAAAGTAGAGTAGATGCAGTAATAYAAGGCAGAGCATATAATGGAAAAGAAGGACAGTGCTTCAAGAAGCTACTTCTTTACTGAGGAATGGATTGACAGAAAGGAGAAAAGGCACACTGGACAAATAATTGTCATTATCCAAATACAGCATACATCAAGCTGCTTGTGGAACAGGTGGATATCTCTCCACTGAGCAAGAACTGGAGAAACAGAGACGTGGAGAACTCAGGAAAGAAAAAAAAAAAGCTGTAAAACTCACAGGAAAACTCCAGGTGGGGAAATGAAGTGCCTTAGGAGCAGGGGAAAGCAATGCAAAATAGTAAGTGAAGAACAAATGATTGAAGCAGAAACTACAGTGAAGTGAGTAAATGCAGAACCTTCTCCCAAGCAACAATCTGCAGAAGAAATGTGTGAATTGAATGTAAAGATGAAGAACATCCTCAGGTTGGTAGAATAAAAAAAAAACAAAACAAACCAGACACAGGACATCCAAATACAGTTCCACCTCAATACAACATCCAGTGAAATGCCGGAACTTAGCCAGGATATCACTAATATCACTCCAACAGAAATGTCAGCAATACAAGCTGCAATTCAGAAGCTGAAGAAMAACAGAGCAGCAGCCAAAAAAGTCCTTGCAGTAGTGCTAAGRATATGTGACACTCACAACCTAAAAGAAACCATGGCAGAGATTGGCAGTGATGCCTGAGAAAGAAAAGAGATACCTCCAGCACACTGAAAACATAAAATTATTGTCAAAATGCACCAAAATGAGACTGCAAGACCATGATGTCTGGAAACAAGTTATGATCTTATCTAATCTGAGAACTTTTTTTTTCAAGTACTGCACTCCATGAAATAAAAGAACCAGTGGATAGGAAGTTTTGGGAACAGATTGGATATAGGCTTAGCCCCGTATAGTCCAGACACATCCACTCAACCCATGGTAGATGCAAGCAAAACAAATCACTGGCTTTCAAAGCTCCCAAAAATAGCTTGAAGAAATCTTTGTTACTGAGTCTTTTGGTCCCAGAGAAGCTTGCCTGCTGTTATTCATAACAGTAAGGAAGAGAAAAGTGAAGTGCTGCTGAGAAAGAGTAAACAATAATTTAGCATAAACACCACTTAAAAATGTGTCTGCTTTTCCCTTCCATTGATATTAGGATTTGTCATGGATGGACGGTGTCACGGTGCACTGACAAAACTAATCCTGCATAAGTGTGGACACTTTTGATAGCACAAATGTCCCAAGGTACAACTCATTGCCAGAATGTGTCACTGTGCCCAAATTCTCAGGAGTGGCCATAAAAGAGCTGGATCACAGACTCGTGAAGGTTGGGAAAGACCCCTAGGATCTTGTAGCGCCACCATCTTTTTCCACTAAACCATGCCCTCAATGTGTTATTACCATTCATTTTTTTAACATTTCTAGGGATGGTGACTTTACCACATTCCAGAAAAACCTGTTCCTGTGCTTTGCAAMCCTTTCAGTGAATAGATTTTTCCTAATATCCAATCTAAACCTGGTGTAACCTGAAGCCATTTCCTCTTGTCCTGTCACTTGTTACCTGGGAGAAGAGACCAACCCTCACCTGGCTGCAGCCTCCTTTCAGCAGTTGTAGAGAGTGATAGGTCTCCTCCGAGTATCTTTTCTTCCAAGCTAAACAACTCYAGCTCCCTCAGCATTCCCCATCAAGCTCCAGACACTTCCCTATCTCCTGCCCATCTCTGGACACACTCCAACACCTCAGTGATCTTGTAATGAGGAGCTCAAAACTGGAGACAGAAGTCACATCATGGCCTCACCAGTGCCAAGAGGAACAATCTTCCCTGGTCCTGCTGGCCACACCATTGCTRATACTGACCAGGATGTCCTGGAATTTCTTGGCCACCTGGGCACATTCTACCTCATGTCTTGTTGAACCTCACTGGGCTGGTCTCAGCCAGGGACCCAGCCTGTTTTTGCATGGCTGCCTGGAGTTCACCCACTCCAAAGAGATGGTTCTTTGGAAGGATAAATGCAGAAGGAACTACCCTGAAATTTCCAGTGTTTCTGGCCGAATGATGAAAGGCAGATGTTATGCCATGGCTGTGACCTGTGATCACACCTTTCTCATGTGCTCAGCATCCAGTAGTGCCTTGAAGGGCTGAGCTGTAGTGCATGCTCAAGCTGGTTGCGCTGCACAGGAGCAGAGCTGAGCTCCTGAATGCTTTCAAAGCCCTCTGGGAGAAGCCAAAGGGCAGACAACCCTCAGGATAAAACTTTCAAGTTACTCTTTACTGTCCTCTTCTTCTCCATGCACCTGAAAGTAGGCTGAATATATTTATCTTGTGGCAGCAGCACATGTCAAGTTGCTACCATGGTGGGAATTCCTGTTACCCCTCCTTATTCACGTGACAGACTCATTTTATGAAATATCATCAGATACAAATAGGACTTAAGTGGCAGCTATTGTTAGTTGACTGTTTTTTTGGCATTCCTCTGCCAGAAACAGAAATGTGGAAATGGAAAATGGRAATGTGATGGTTCTCCTGGAGGACACTGTCATAAATGCATCTCTTGTTTTCTTTGCCACAAGTCACTGACAGGTGAGCTGCCAAAACTCCATGATGGGTCTTAAGGGTCTCCTTCACTGCCTTTTACACAGCTGGGCTACAGAGCACTGTTGTCATGGATGCACTTCTTTTGCATCCATCCCAACTCATTTTACCATCCAATTTGCAGTGCATTTGGTATTTCTGAGTAGCTTTTTTGTAAATTCACASAACAGGTGAACATGTACAGGATGTGATGTACATGTACAGCTTCTTACATTCATTTTGTGATCAATTCAGTGCACTGGGTTAGCTAACTCTTTATTAACACACTGGCACTTGTAGTAAGGTCCACAGTGTTGAGGAAAGGTGATCTCAGCTCTTTTGCAGTTGCTGCTTAACACTGGAGGTCCAAGTCAGTAGCAGGTTGAGATTCTTGCAGAGTTTGCAGGGTTTGACTCAAGGATGTGAGAATTCACTGCCTCCTCCAAYATGGACAGGAAACATTTACAGATGCTCCCAGCAGAGTCTTCAAAGGGTGAGGCAGGAAAACATGTGGTGAACATGTGGGCTTCTGGGGGAGTGGTTCTGCCTGATGGATATTTTTCCTCTGTCAGCTTGTGACACAGGCAGGGACCTGAGGGAGTAGTGGGGTCACGCCTAGGACTGAAAGCTCTGCTTGTGCTCAAGCAACAGGCAGAGCTGCCATTGCATCCATTTGTATTTCTAACATTGCCAAACCRCTGATTGTCTTCGGTGGGACAAATGTGGTATTGCAAGGAAAGGTCAGCACATTCTGTCAGTGGGCATTTCCTCGGCCTTGAGTCTTTTCATTTTGTGGAAGCTTATCAGCAGAGGGAGAAAGAAAGGGAACTCCTCCTGCTTTGCTTCACTACTTTTTGCCAACTAATTATCACTTATACRTTGCACTTGTATAACTGACTACCCCAAAATTAATTAAATCCTTCCAATCCTTAGAACTCCAAGCAGTTGGGTTGCCKTATTTAACCATTGTATTTGATCAGTCAGTAGCGGAAGGAAACTCTTGTTTAGAACAGAAAATGGTCTGAATTGTTCAGCCTCTCCTTGTATCTTCCAAACCCCTGTTTCTTAAAGGAAAATCTCCTTACAGCAGAAGTCATACAAAGAAGCCYTCTACTTGTCCTTCATGCAAATAACACAAGAGCCCACACTCTTTATCACTCATGACCCTGCACCAAACATAATGTGTACACAGGATAATTTTATGTGTCCAGCTTATCCCATGAAAAAACAAGCAATGCCTATCTTTCTGCCTCAATCTTCAGCTCAAAGAGCAAAGCTCTGCCCATTGCACACATGCAGAACTATTTCGGATGTACTGGCATGACCTCACAGCTTCTGCACAAAAGAATTGTGAGGAAACTTTGTACCACCAGTGAATTGAAACAGGATTCCAAGGCACCAGGAAAACGTGAAAACTCCTCAAGTGCCTTAGCAATATTTTCTTTAGCTGATCAAAAACTGGGAAGGTTAGGAAGAGGGYTGCCATTTGTTAGCATGAAGAAGGTTTTCACTCAGCGGAGTGCTGTATGTCCTTTATGACATATGTAATTTTCCCCTAGCAAAGAAGCCATCATTTTTTCTTCCTTTCATCAGCTAAGATGGATAGCATTTTAAAGAGCATGTGCATCAGCCAAAATTGTCTCAGTATTCYCAGAACTGAGGAGACAAAAACAAGCCCAGATTTTTTCATGCACAAAGAACTTAGAAGCCTGTTTCTCTTGATATTGTTTGTCTCAATGATGCAGCCACTTTGGTATGAGCTTCATCGATTTAATGAACAAAGTAACAAAATCATGAAATCACAGAATGTGCTGAGTTGGAAGTGACCCACAAGGGTTGTCAAGTCCAACCCTTAGCTCTGCACAGCATCATCCCAAGAGTCACATCATGTGCCTGAGAGCACCTATCGTGCAGCAAAGGAGAGAAAAACATTGAAGATGGCTCCTCAGTTACCCTGAGAGGCTCGTGACTGYTGGATAGAATGAAAACAAATGAAAAGGAATCATTTTGTCACTAAAACATCCTGACATGACACTAAGTTGCTCTAAGAGGAGCAGAACAGGGAGGAACGGAGATGACATTCTTTCATGTTCCAGAGTAAAATCACACTCCATGTGAAGAAGGGATGGGATAATCTCCAAACTCAGAATCCTCAGTAAGGGATAAGATGTCTTTTAAGAACTGTGATATTCCAAAATTTTCCATCTGGTCGACAATATTTTTGATGTCCTGGGATGCATGGAGGTAAAACACGGGACAGAGAAACCTCTTTGCCTCAGGAAAGGGTCATGAGTAAGAGTGAGCTCTATGCTTCAGCATGAATTATGAGCAGGTCAGAGGTAACGAGTGTAACAAATCGCAGTTCCACAAATAATTTTCATGCCATTTAATGTCCTTCTGGTGCATAGTTCAATGAGGACATGGAGCTATTGCACAACATGTGAATGCAGCAGGTTTCCTTTTGACTTCAACAGCTATTTGTACATAGGCTAGAGTAATGGATAGGAGTGAAGCAAACAAATCCTTCCTTATTGGGCTTTTCCGTAAGAATAATTTGTCTGGAAGCACAAATTGCTACTCTCTAATGGAAACAACTCCCTTCTCTATCTACTTATCCCCATCCTGAAGTTACTCAAAAGATTAGCAAAACCCTAGGAGAATTYCAGAATTTCAGCATGGGAAATTTCTCAGTAAAATTTCAGAAATTTAGTTTCTTCCTCCCATTAGAACTCCAAATCCCTCTAGTTCCCTGGTCGTCTTCATCCAATATTAATTTGAAGTCTTGCCAGGTTTGAGGTATCCTAGAATTTTACCCTTATCTAAGAAATGGTTCAGAGAAAGGCGGCTGAGAAAAGTGTTGGTATTGAAATAACATAACCAATCCTCACATTTCACAGCTGAGCAGCTTCATGATTCATGTATTCTACACTCCCTCTGTGCTCCCCATTTAGCCCTAAAAGTTAATTGCCAGAGTTCCAGTCACACGAGATACTTTTGTGAAAAAAAAAACAAGGGTGTTGGCTTTCAGCAAACTAAAATCTGTTCCCTCCAAATTCTGCTCCCCATGTGCATGGCACAAACATTTTCAACAGAAAGAGCTTGGGACTTGTCTGGACTCAAGTGAATATTAGATGCAAACTGTATGGGGTTACTCTGTAAYTCTGCATTAAATTGGATATAAAGCCCTTCCCTTCTAATCCCTAGATGGAAGYTTTCCCTCAAAATCAGAAAAAATTACTCTGAAGATCCAATTCCCATTTCTCCTGTCGAGAGGAATAAACAACAACAACAACAAAATTTTTATATGCTTAATAAAGGCATTAGTTAGTAAGGACCAGTTTCAGTACATAAAGAGTTAATTTTTTTTTTTTTGTTTTACTATGAGAGGAAAAAAAGGACTTCAGGAATAAAAAAAAATCTAGGCKTTAAACTTGCTTTGTCACATGGCAAAGGACATAATTGCTTGCAGAGTTGTTGAATGTAAATCCTGGTGCAACAGAGCTTCCATGTCTTAGCTAAATATAAATATAAAGGTAAGGAAATGTTCTGAAGTCACAGACTGGCAGGGAGGCAACTAAAAGCAGTTTGCTCTGCAAATTGCATGCAGACACGTCATAACCATCTTAATCATGTTTGCTTTGGAGTCGGAAGGCAGCTTCAGGATACATGAAGTAAATACTAGATCCAGGTCTTTTGGGAATTGTGCCATTTTTTTCCATTATGAAGCTGTGTAGCTTTTTCCACTATTGAGGATATTCACCAAGAGCAAGTTTTGTCCTTGCCAASGCAGACACTGCCATCCATCTGACTGCAGTGGAGCTTTAAGTCCTAGAGAAGTGGGAAATTCTTTATGGGGAGTACATACTGTCCCCGTTTGGTGCTCCACAGTAATCCACAGGAATAATCCATGTGTCCCAGATATGTTTTTTAAAAAATAATTTTGCCACTTTGTGAGTTTTTACATTCCTGGATTTCTCATGGCAAACAACTCATTCTCAGACATAMATTCACTATCCTGGAAGCTGCCACCGCTTAACCTTTGTGACTTTCTTAGAACTTCTTCAATTTTTTAATAACTCAAATGGAATGCAAATTTAAACATATGATACTAAGAAACAATTTTCTCTAAATGTCCTYTGAGAACTAGTCAACAAAAGCAGTTTGACATTGTCCTCTGTATAGATCACTTTTATCTTTCATCCCAAACCATTAACCTAAGGCCCTTCCTTCCCTTGACAGCTGTTGTTATTCTGATTGTTCTTTAATGGACCTGGACTAACACTAGACAGAGATTCAAACATAACTCAGTGATATCTGATTAAATTTGTATTTCTGTCTGTTGGAAGAGGAAACTTATTGTCCTGGATTTACTGCTTGCTCTTCATTGCTGCCATTGTTCTTTAAACACCGCTCTAGTAAATTAAAAAATGAAACCTAAGTTTCTAACACTTCTACTTGAAGGTTTTTCTTCAGGGTAATCCCAGCTGTGAGTACAGACTGGGASAAGAATTCAAGAATTCATTGAGAGCAGCCCTGTGAGAAGGACYTGGGGGTGCTGTGGGTGAGAGRCTGRACATGACCCGGCCATGGCACTGCCAGCCCAGAGAGMCAAACGTGTCCTGRGCTGCATCCAAAGCAGCGTGGGCAGCAGGGGAGGGAGGGGATTGTRCCCCTCTKCTCTGCTCTGCTCTGCTGASACCCCACCTGGAACACTGCAYCCAGCTCKGGGGGACCAGCACAGGAAGGACACGGATCTGAGGGAGTGTGTCCAGAGGAGATCACCAAGATGGTTAGAGAGATTGCTGTCCATCCTGGAGAAGGCTCCAAGGAGACTTTATAGCATCTTCCAGTACTTAAASGGGGCTATGAAACACAGGGACAAGGGATTTTACATGTGTGGAGTGTGAGGACAGGGCAGAATACAGTGAATAAATCCCCTCGCTTCAGCTTCACTGAATAAGACCTTATCTTAACCCTTGCCTAAATGATGAACAGAAGTTTCTCAGAAACACTAGAAAAGAAATMTACTGTCCTAAATTTTTGAGATGGGGCTTTGGAACATATCTGCTTGTGTCAGGAATGTTCCAGTGTAGTTCCCTATACACTGTAGAGCCCACTGACAGACTTATCATTTGTGCATTTGCCCCAATCCCTTTTCAAAACTCTCTGGTTGTTTCCATTTAAGTAACCTTTCCATTTTTTTAAATGCCATGATTTCCTTTTGAAATCTTCTTTTCTCTTACAGACTATAAAGGATGAAGGGTTTGTTTTGTTTTCTTTTCATTTGGAGCAGTGGTACACAATTTACTTTGATCTATAACATCACATTTTTTAAAAGCTCCCTGGCTGCTTGTATCTTCTTTTTCTTTTTCTTTTTCTTTTTCTTTTTCTTTTTCTTTTTCTTTTTCTTTTTCTTTTTCTTTTTCTTTTTCTTTTTCTTTTTCTTTTTCTT
>NW_026623277.1:193176-219034 GCF_030028575.1 Malurus melanocephalus
CCTTTCCTTTCCTTCTTTTCTTTTTCCTTGCCTTTCCTGCCTTAGATGTTTCCACTTGCTTTACAGTTAGCTTCATTTTTTGCATTTCCTCTCTTAAAATGGTACAGTTTTGTACTACATTTATTTTGCATGCTCTCTTCTCCTAGAAAATTAATGCTGAACCTTTCAAATGGAGTTCCTATGCTAGTTCCTAAGTTGTAAGACCTAAGATCTTGTTCTGTGAAGTTTACTGACTGGCGTGTGGATTGCTTCTTCCTGATTTCTCTTCTTAAATGTATGCTTGCAYTGGGGACAGAGACAAAAAATCCTTAATTTTTCATTGCAAAATCTAGTGTCTGCTCTCATAAACCTAATGTGGAACTGCTTTGCAGTGTCACGCTTAATTTTGCTCTACAGCCTTGACCTTCACAAGTTGCAAATTAATCTTAATTCCAGCCATAATTTAAGCTGTGACACCCTCATTATTTCACTGATAAACCGAATTTTGCTTTTCCCAAAAATACTCTATGAATAATGTCTAAAGAATTGACTTTGAAAGATCTTTACTGGAAAAGATAATTGGGATACACAACAGAATGATTACCATTATTGAATACTAATATTTAATGAAAAAATAGCCAGGAAATACAATTTTATAAACAAAAAGGAATTGGAACTTGGTAATTAAATTCCTGGAAGCTTCAAAATATGAAGGAAGATGACTATTTTATTTACAGTTGCATCTTTCTCTTTTTCTGAAAGGAAGCAGGGGTCTCAGTGTACCTGCTGGTGGGAAGCTCAGCATGCAGTGAACCTGAGGTCAGAAGAACTTTTTTCCAGATGAGAGGARGTTTTTCACTGTTTAATCATTATTACTGATTTATGTTATCATAAGCAACACTATTTAATCCCTTTAGGAGGAGCCTGTATCAGTTTACCCCAGTTTTTGGTTTATGCTAATCCTTACCAGTATAGTTTTGTTCTGTGGTCAGTTGTGTAGCTGGGCTGCTCTTCTTGTTGCCCCATCACCAAGCCTCAGCCTACTGAGTGCTATCTACATATCCTGGGAAAAATAATTTCCATTTTCTCTCTAAAAAACCTCATGGTTACAGTTCTCAGTACATCTGAGGTGTCTTAACTAGCTGAAGTCCAATTCTCACTACACAGCTTCCACCCTGCTAAGCTGTAAATATCCTGTTTATTCATAAATGCTGCTCTTGCACACATGATACCGAAGGGCGGGTTTTCCTTGTTAATATATTCAGGAATTACTATCTCTGACTACACTTGAAGTTTGCTGCTGCCCCCTTACTTCGACCATGCCATATTTTGGTGGCATTGTTCTMATGGCTGATGGTTCTTCCTGTTTGYTTCTTTGCATTTCCACTGCTTYGGTACCTGAGTATCTGGTGARTTTGTTCTCCTACACTCTTWTGAYATCCTACRCTGCAGCRTTGACTCTTGARTCAMTYTTCAGTGGTTWCAATGGAGATTTTTGCCAGTGCAAGTGATTCTTCCCCATCTTCTAGGTGAGGGTGCTTCTTGTCTTGGACAAATGARCTCCTTTGAGTGGCTCAGGGAGGGCCCTCTGAAGGGATCCTGGTGGTAGTGTGCCCTGTAGCTTCGTGATCAGGCATGGAGGAAGGATCCTCCAAGAGCAACATTCCATAAAATTTTGTTTTTCTTTACCAGTACTTTCCTCTGGCAATCCCCCCATTAAATGCTGCAGCATTTAATTACCTGAACACTGCAAAGATAATTCTCGGGACTTGATGATTGTGCCTTCATTTCAGGGTCTCCTTTGTGTAGGACCTCTATGGCTAAAGTCAACATTTTTGAATGGTGAAAGCTTCAAGTGAATTTGTCTTTGAGTTTTTTAGCAGTGATTGATGCCCAGATAATACAACAGTTTAATGAAACAGAACATTGTCTTCACTGAAGCATTACCAACGTGACAAAGAGAAGGATTGAGTCAACCTCAGTTACCTTTTCCTGTTTGATATTTAGTACTGTTTGGCTCAGCTACCTGCTTGGTTCTGTTTTACCTCATAATCCTTTGGAAAAGCATAAGCTAACAAATCCCTGACACAGCTGACTTTTGCAGTAGGACTTCAGGAATGCAAATTTGACTAAATGTGAAGTGAAAGTATCTCAGTACTTTCAGGGAGCAAATTCTCTAGTACCATTGCTGTACCTGTTGCCCTGTTGAATGGGATTACCAGGAGTGGCCTGGGACTCGCCAGCTCAACTGGACCAGTCACAGCATTCCTGGGAACACAAGTATGTTTCTGAAGGCACATATTTGTACCAGTGTGCACAGGCAGTACATTCACAATTTCCACATTCAAAGAAAACAAAAACATAACCAAACTTCACACAGTGATCCTCCCACTGAGTTACAGCTCTGAGCTAAGAAGGGACATCACATGTCAAAGAGTATGTTGCTGGTTTGTTCCCTGCTTTGTAGGTGCAGGTATGATGCTAGGCAGCACAAATCTGGGTAAATTGCAGTCATTCATTATTTATCCCTACCAGCCTCCACAAGACAAGATTTCCCTTAAGGTTTTGAACTTAACTGACCTGTCTGAAACACTGTGACTGCATTTTTTTTGAAAAATGTTGGACAGAAAGGATGTATGAGCCAAACGTCCTCCTGCTGTGTTCTTTTTCTCCCCTTACAGTTTCAAGATATTCTTCATAACAAAATTTAAGGACAATTAAATRTCTTTCCAAACAACAAGATAGCAGCCAGAGGCAAAGTCCCATATTGTCCAGCTCCAGTGTGAGGTTTCACACTTAGCCTTGTCTTCTCCCTGAAGCTCTGTTTTTCTCCAGTGTCAGATTAAAAAAAAAARAAAAAAAAAAGAAAAAAAAAGAAAAAAATGTGCTTAGTCCCTAACAAGGAAGCCATATCATATTTACACAGTCAGATATATCAGCCATGACTGAAAAACTGGAAACTCCTACAGTGAGGGAGCTGACCAGTGCTTTCAACACATTATTTAAAAATGGTATTTTTTGTTTTTGTAGCGTTTGGCTACATAGACAAAACACAGCCTGTTTAAAAAAAAGATTAAAAAAATCTGAAAAATGTCTCACGGGACTGAGATGCTTTCCCTTCCATGCCTTGTTTCTGGCTAACAGGACTAACTCACAAAGCATATGGCATGCTGTCTGCTCTGGACACCAGGAGRTACACCAGTGACAAACTGTCCCTGGGGGCTTTTCTAGACCTCCAGRCTCACCACTGTAGTGTAATAAATTTAATTTGTTCCAAATTGGAATCCTCTTAGCCCTACTGATTTACTTTTGCTTCTCTTCTGTCATTACTGTACTCAGAAACCTTTGGGTTTGCACTAGTAGGGCCAATATCCTCAAGACAGCCTATCATTTCTTTGGCCATATAAAATGTGAATGTTACCTCAGCTGTCTCCTTCAGTATAATAAATAGTGTTCAAATTCTATAACAACCCCACATGAAAACCCGCTAGAATAAAAAAAAGAAAGAAACAAACAAACAAACAAACAAACAAACAAACAAACAAACAAATAAAGTATCTGTTATAAGATCCAACAAAATTATTAGAGGGGAAGGTGGACTATGTGTTTTTTTTAAAAAAAAACAAACCTTGTGGGTGTCTAGTTCAGCACTTTTCTTCCCCCAGCTTCTCAGTGGAGAGGCACAAATGCACTCTCACAGCCAGGAAAATGTACACAAAATCAGGTATGTTAAGCATGAAACCTTTCTGTGTTTGTTTTTGTCTCATTCCATCAGGTGTTGTGGTAGGTCCTACATTGTGGTATTTGGTGGGAGGGGTTCTCTGGGGTACTTCAATGAGCTGGTCTGCTTCAATGAGCTGTTCTGTCAGTTTATACTCTTGTAAATATCTCTCTGAAACGGTGGAGAGCTAACTAAAATTAATATCATCTGTCTTTCCAGTTACAGCCAGTCAATGAGGATAAAGGCATTCCTGTATCCCATTAGAGGATCCCTGTGGTATGTCAGACATTTGAGGTTGCTGTCATCAGACCTGTCCCTACTAAAGATCGCTGTAGCCCTGCAAGAGGCTCACCCTTACAGCTGTCATTACTGCCATGCTAATTGCCTGAGGAGGGAGGCAGCCAATGAAAGATCCTACAACCATGGAACAAAGGCTGCTCCCCCACAAATAACCTGTGCTGGAAGGCTCCTAGAACCCAGCAGGCAGTCTTGCTTGAGTGGAGAGTGCCATGGAGTCAGTCCTGTGTCCAGAAGAAAGCTCAGAAAATTAAATACATCAGCAGAAGCAGAGAAACAGGAGGAGCAGGCAGCAGAACTCGTGTGGGTTTGGACAGACCAGTTTGACGCATGGTGTGTGAGCCAGGGAAGTAAAGCATGTGCAGGGTATTGGGCACATATAACCTCATATATTAACAGAAGGGAGGGAGGGAGGGAGGGAGGGAGGAAGGAAGGAAGGAAGGGAGGAAGGGAGGAAGGGAGGAAGGGAGGAAGGGAGGAAGGGAGGAAGGGAGGAAGGGAGGAAGGAAGGAAGGAAGGAAGGAAGGAAGGAAGGAAGGAAGGAAGGAAGGAAGGAAGACTTTGGGACAGGGACATTGTCACAAAATGATATGCAACTCCCTCCTTTAACCACATTCCATGAAATTGTAAATTTTCTCAGACTTGATAAGACATTCCAAGTTTCCAGACGTGCTAGCATCATGTGGTAAATCACCTGCCATCTTCTTTGCTTCCTACCACAGAGAACAAAAATGGCTTTCATTTGCCAAATGAGGTATGACCAAGCAATTGCTTATGGTTGTTACATGGCCGTGGTGGACTCCCCACACACACAGAGCTGCACTGCAGCATCAGTCTTTGCACCACAAGAGGAAGTTTTGTGGATCTGAGGTCTCAACAGCTCAGGTCACATCAGGTATCAGTTCCTCTGGCAGAGTGGCTTCTATGGTCTTTAATTTCAGGGCAGAGGTGTTTGCAGCTACAGGCTTGACCCCTTGCTTTCAACCGTGAGACAGTAGACTAAACCAGGTGATCCAATGTGGCAAAGTCTATAAASCATTGTTAAGGATGGAGGGTGTGTGGTGTGAGGGAACATTTCCAAACAGCAGCTGTCCCCAGAAACATGACTGCAATGTATTTCAGAAGAGGCATTCCTCAGCTGGAATATCACTGTCAATCAAGCTTGTCAGAAATAAGCTTTTAGCCATAGAAACAGAATTGAAAGACAACCTCCCTCTCTCCAGTTCTCCTTCCAAAATATCTTGTTGGACCACAGTTCTCTGTTTATAGGTGAGGATAATGACTGCTATTGATATGCAGTCATTAGCTGTGTGCATGCAAGTAAGAAAAAACTATTGTAATACATAAAGAAAAAAGAATTTTTTTTAAAGGGTGTGATGCTTCCTCCTCATTTTAACTGAGAAATCCAGTGTATATTCTGGACCAGACAAGTGTTCACTTCTGTTATTATTTTAGAYACCTTTTGAGTTAATTTTTTTCCTTCTGTCTGAAGGCCTTTTCTCATCTGAGCTGCTAGAAGCATTCAGCTATTGATTTTTTTCATTAGCCACCATTACCACAGCTAAACAGATGCAGTTAAGAATTTCACCAAATTAAACTTGAAAAGCAAATGCATGGGTTCATCTTTCATCCCATATTTTGCCAAGCCTAAACAAGAGAGTGCTTTTGTGAAAGGAAGGCTGCAAGACTGAGATCACAGAGAAGGTAAAACCAAGAGCCACAGGGACCCTATATTACACCCAATATTAAGGACAACGATCAAATATTTAGAAAATTATGGTAAACTTCAGTTATATAATTTACTTACTGACTTTTACTTACAAAATTTACYGTTTTCTTGAGGGGATACATGTTATGTGCTACCCTTGGTGCATAATTTTCAACCAGATTACAGAAGAAATGTTTTTCAGGGAAGAGGGTGAGAGAATTTGCTGCCTTATGAGGATCTTAGGCCTCTCTGAGGTCATCCTTGGTAGTCCTTGGAGGTAGAAATAACACCTTCTGTGGGGCTTTTTTATTTTTCTGGTGCAAGGGCGACAGGGTCACCATCAGTAGGCAGGAGATGAAAGCAAAGATATATGGGAAAAGGATCTCTTGGGAAAAGGAGAGGAAAAAGAGGGGCTTCAAAATACAGCTCATTCCTAACAGGAGTTTCTCACATATGTATTTTAACTTTGCTTTCTGGTAGTATCATTTGCATGAAAAATGCTTGTGCCCCTGTAGCACTTGCTTTGCACAGACACTATTTTCTGGAATACAATCCCTTCTTTGTTTTCTGACTCATTAAGATGTAGATGCTACAAGTACCATACTCCTGAAAGGTAGCATTGAACAGTTCATTATACAGGCCATATAATGGCATTATGTCTAAGAACTGGAATACATTAAATGTAAATTAATTAAATACATTAAATGTAAAAATACATTAACTGCAATAAGTGCTTTAAAAAATAATGGCTTTTTGCTTCTCTGGAAAGAAGGAACTGTACAACTCAGAGAGATTTGGATGACAGGGATCAAGTTCAAATTGCAGTATGCCCAAAGGCTGGTGATATTTGGATGAAGAATTTTTCRTTAGATCATTGCTGCTGCAGTGAACACTGAATTTAGGACTACATACAACACCCAACTCTCTCAAATCTCCCTTGGATGCAAAATCTTGGGCCAGACCCATCTYTGCTGAACATCTCTGGCAAAACCTAAGGATATCAAATTTGTGCCTGGTGAACCTCATGTTGATTTCTGCCCTCTACTGGAAGTGAATCTAGAGACACTCACACAGTGACAGCAAACTGGAAATGCAGTTGGTGATAAGAAAAAAATCTCCTTGAACACACACATGGGTAATGACACTTATTTTATGCTTTTGTGACAACCGAACAGCTTCACYTGTTAAACTGCTATTTTCGATGATGATACAGGAACTGAAACAGTTGTGAAATTGGCCTGCAGCACTTTGGCAATTGCAGTGAGGATTTTAAGATCATGGGTAAAGAAAGAAAATCTCCAAAACATCACATTGTGCCATTTTTGCAATTTATTTCTTTGGACYCTAAATAAGTGGTGTGGCAGTCACATGCGGTCACAGAAGCAAGTGCCTATGTTTTTCTGCTAGACTGGCACCCAGGGGACAGTGATCACAGGCTCACCAGGGATTGCCAGATTTCTTACTGACATTATGTGGCTATACTGGCTTGTGGGTTTGCTGTTCTTGCAAATGGTAGGAAGCGGTTTGTTGAAAAGCTCTGGGGAAAAGGCAAGTAAATATGTTCAGGAATAAATAACTGTGAGAATATAGATGAAATTATGAATGACACTATGAAGTAAAACATGAATGAATGGAGCTATTGCAAAGAGAAGAAACTTCTATCAAAGGACAGGAAAGCGTTGTGTGGTGCAATATGTTCTCACAGGATAGTCAACTCAGGTGAGAATCTCAGTCCCTTGCAACATCTGACTGACGACCTCTTCTCTTCGCCCATTAAAGACTTTTGCACTGCAGTGAATTTAATTAGAGACCACTGTTTGCAGCTCCTTGTTATTTTTCCCTCTTTTCTGTAGGTTTTGTCTACGTACAAACTTAGGCCAGTGTTGCTTGGTGGATGTTTTTAACTAAACAATTAAATCAATATAKAACTGTTGTGAATGCCTAAATAAGAAGGATGGACAGCTTCTTCTAAATGTTTTAGTCCTCCTTTCACTGCTTGGAAGAGTCCAAAGGAGAGATATGGCAAAACTAAGCCTCTGTGTCTGACTCTACTTATCCTCTGCTATTTTGCTTTTCTTTTGGTTTTGTGTTATTTATTTTGTGCTAAGGAAGCATCATGCATAGAACAAGAGTGTATCATCCAAGAACAAATATTCACTGCAAGGAACTTGTCCCAAGAGCTACTGACAGAACAAAGAGCTGTAATACATTTTCCTATTCAGCTTCTAATCAACATTATGGCTCTTTACATATATGAGGATTCTTCTCCTGATAAGCCATGTAGTATTCTGCCAAACAGAAGAAAATAGCACAGTTTTACATCTGGAAGTTTGAGTTGATGTTTTTTGGGCTTTATGAAGCCTTAGGGATTTCCTGTTAATTATCAGGTCCCATGCTGCACAAGCTACAGGTTTTCCCCATTTTGTTACCCTGCCTTTCATTCTTTGTGACTCTCCAGACTTTTTCCTATCAGCTCTTGCAGGGAAAATGTAGAATTTCAAAGCAATTAGGAGGCGTGTGGTTAATCTTCAGGAATCTTCAGAACTGGTGTCACTTAACATTGCTCCTAAGAGCTTCAGGGTAATTACACCAGTGCTTCTGTCTTTCTGGTTTTGCTTCTGCTGCTTGTAAGTTTAAAATCTTAATCGGAAGCTTTATGTTTCATAACCTGGTAGCAGAATACAAATTCAGGCTGATGTCTGCAAAGAGTGGGCTGGTGGAAGYAGGCAGCAGGGAAGCCGCTGAGATGGCTTGTGGAAAAACTTCAGGCCCGACAGAAACCCACAGCATACTTTCCAAAAGCAAAAYCCCAATAAAACCTCACTGGATTCATGGTCTGATTGAATTTCTTCCCCTGCAAGCTCCGTGGAAGAGGGGAGCCGGTGAGTCAGTGAGCGCTGCCTGCTGAGCTGTCCCGCAGCCCTGACAGTGGTGGCAGGGAGGAGTACGGGTCTGAGTCACTCTGAGCTCTTTGCAGCACCAAGCTGTGTTTCAGGAGGAGCTTGTGCATCTCAGCTTCACTTCAAGTGTGTATTCTCCTCATTTGCAGTGGTGTCAGATCCTTGCAAGGGCTGTAATTTTTACCCTGCTCGCAGGGAGGAAGGGAGGTGGCTGCATTGCCACGCCCAGACACAGTTCGCCACTGAGTGCGAACGAAGGGTCAGCCACAGTTCTGTGAAACACCCCGGGGTATTTCTCTCTGGCCAAGGAGGGCGGGTGTGTRTTTCACAGACCTGTGCCCAAACGTTTGGTCAGCAGCCAGCCCCCTYCTCACCAAACTGCGGAGCGCTTCTGCCTTTTGCTCTCCGCGCTCCAGCTGCTGCTCCACTAATCCAGCACCGACTCCAGTATCACTTTATCCCTGAAGAGGTGACACTGCCTGGTTTGACTTCAGCTTATTTAACTTTATCTAGAACAAGCACTTTCCTTGCCAGTTTGTTTTTTTTTTCTCTCTCTACTCTTCATCTCATCCCAAAAACCATTGGAGAGGGATTCATTTCCAGCTGTGCAGGAAAAGAAAGAGAAAAGAGAACAAAACAATTCACAGTGTAGCCATATTTCAAGTGAAAGATGACATTGCCATTACTGAGCTGTAAATACAGATGACATGAAGGAATGGGGAAAGAGAAAGTGCAACTCCATCAATATGAGTAAAGATACCTGCAATATCATGAATTTAATAGCATTTCACATTGCAGCACAGAGAATGCTTAGCCCAAGATCTAGAAATGAAAGGGTTGAAGCAGGAGGAAATTACCTCCACTTCTGAAAACATCACTACGTTATGAAWAGACTCGTGGGTAAAACTTCTTTATTGCACTGGGGTTAGAGGAAATCTAGTCTGAAGATAAAACCCACAGACAGTGGCTCAGGAAACAGCAGCGTCACAACAAAAGGGAGCTACTGAAAGGTGCACTCTGCTCATCAACACCATGTGAGACAACGCTGTAGAAGAGTGTTGTGCACTTACAGCTGCAACTCTGCCCTGAATAAATATAGAGCCCAATTCATTCTGATTAATACTGAGCTCTGCCTGACATGAAACTGGTGCCTTTTTCTCCTCTTCCAAATTTTAAACCATGAAAAGTCAGAGTACAGCTAGCCTTCATTTTAACCAGGTATTTCTCTGTACTCCTTCGTTAGGATCTACCCTAACACAGACAGTTCTTGGCTTAGGATTCACATGCCAAATGGGGATTTGACCACCACTTGGAGCTCAGACTCCCAGCCTGCAGTTCAAGGCGATATGCAGGGCTTGGAGTGATACAACTTCAGCCAAAACCTTTCCTTCCTATCCTTAAACTGGGGCTATCATTCCTCACCTTCTTGCTGCTCTCATTCCATTGCTCCATGTGCTTTGTAGGTCCCTCTGCAYGCCTCAGGTACAGACACAGCTCCCTAACACAGACACAAGAAGTGCTCATCGCTTTTCAAGTGTGCAGGTGCAGACCCAAATGGCCATGACTTGCCCGAGTGCCATTGCCAGCTCTGAGGGCCACCCTCAGGGCAGGAATCCCTCCTACCTGTGGGGACAGATCTGTGTCTCTGCTTCCAGACAAATTTCCTTTCTGTAAGACAGCACCAGTTCCCAGAAAACGGCACGTGGCTGTGGCCGAAATTCCAAGAGTGTGATTCTGTCCCAGGGATTTGCTGCCTTCACGCTGCGCTCCAGCTGTGCTTTCGTGGCAGATGACATCAGCAACGCTCCTCGAGCCCAGCATATAATATTCTCAAAGCAATGCAGAAACTAATTAATTCCAAGTGTGCCCTTAATCTCATAACACAGCTTGTATAAGCCTTTATTTTCACACATGCAGGAACCAAACCTTGTTCTTTCTCCTTGTTCTAAGTGGTCTTGAAGTGACTATCTTAAATAAACATGCAAGGTTGTCTGTATTCCCTACAGACTGCATGACGTTTTWGCAATGTGGGTCTCATTAAGATCAAATGGGCTAAGGGAATAACAAACCTGGCATTAAGTAATCAAACGGTCCTGACAGTCCTTGTGTGAGCCAAAGCTTTGGTGGTAGAGAAAATCTACCACCAAATTCAACATTTCAAAAAGTRTCCTTTATTTTCGCATGTGCAGCTACAGCACTTCATCAATTCATATCCTGACTGTGTCACATTGAATACAAACTGATAGAGGCACTGAAAAATCAGGAGACATCAGTCTCATCTCAGCCTTGCAGCTTTTGATCAAAACTCAACAGAGTTGGTAAGAAATGTTTTCAGAAAATTCAGCAATTCCTCGATCACATCATAAAAAGAATCCCCACCGAGACTAGATCTCCTTTAGTCTTGCTTTAGATCCAAATCCATTTGAACCACTCTTAAGAAAAGTTAAATATCTCAAAAAGGTGTTGTATCTGTTTGGACACAGTAAGAAATGGATTTGGTTAGATTGGTAATTTCTCCAGAAGAGCTCTGGGATGCTGTGACCCTGAGCTGATTGCCCACCACCACAAATAATGAGTTTGTCACCTTTTCTAGAGCAGTGTACACCGCCCTGAGCCCCTCTCTGCTCATGAAGTTGTTTCTTGAMATTCACAGGCAGCTTGTAGCACAAGACCATGTATTGCTTCTGCCTCTGTAGCCTTGATAATGACATGAAACAATGGGCAAAGTGGTTAATAAGTGCTCTCCAAAATTCAAATTGAAAATTAGAAGAGAAATAAAAATTCAGCATTATTGTTGGAGTGTTTTTTTTCCCAGTGTTTTTTTTTTTTGTTGTTGTTGTATTTCTCTTGTTCATCCTTTGTCTGATGCAGCTGTTTGCTTGWGGCTACACTGAATGAATGAACATGAATGAAGTTCCAGGAAGTGCATTTTTACAAAGTTTCTACTGTTCCCGGTGGCGAAAAAAAACCTTAAAAATGTGAGTAAAGTGAYAGTTACAGGGTTAGCAACTATGAAATAAAGAGAGGGGAAGTCACTACATAGTACCATAAGTTATTGAGGGTGTCTTCTTCTGATCTAGCTGTCCTGAGGCTTTTGCTCAGGATTTTGTGGTGTTTTTTTGCCGCAGGTTGGGTAGAGTGACAACTTGAAAAAATCTGGGGTGACCAAAGGAACAGATCAGGACAGATGCTTTTCTTTCTAGGCTCCTGACTGTAGCTGCTCAGTTAAGAGCATCCTTTCCATGAGGCCACCGATTCCTTTCCAGCTCAGAAGTGGCTGGAGAGGCACCTCTGTTAGGGATGTGAGGTGTGCTCACATCACTGTTAAAGGATGAGATGCGCTCCTGGCCTATGGCACAATTTACCCCATCAGCTCCAATTAATTAAAGGAACCCTGGGGCAGCAGCAGCAGTGGTGGTGATGTTGGACTGACACCAGGAGATGCAACATGCCCTGACTTTTGCAAGAAAATGTACGTGACTGACAATCTCATCATCCGGCACTGGTATGCAGTAATGAGGCATAGTTCCAGGAAACTGTGGCAACTCTTAATGGAATTCCTGGGGATTTTTTGGTTTGATTGGGTATTCTTCATTCTCAGTTTTTGTCCTGATGGCCAGCATAATTTGCCAAGGACTTGTTCCATTCCCACCTTGGGTTGCAGGTACTCCCAGGCTGGGATTTTCCTTTGGTCACAGTGTCAAAAATGCCTTTGCTTGAGGGGGAATTACCATTGAGCATGGGGGAAGGTGTCTGATCCCACAGCTGCTACCATTGCTCACCAGAAAAGTGAATTGTAACCCCAGGTACACCAAAGGCTTCTGTGTGCAGTGAAGCAGTGCAGAAAGTCTCTCTCCTCTGCACTGGATTTACCAGTCCAGTTRAATTGATTACCATTTATCCAGTAGTAGGAAAAACAACTGCCCACAGATGTTTTAACTACAAAACAACCAAAATCAAATCTCTCATACCCAGATAAGTGGTGTAGGATCTGTTGGCCTTGTAAGGCTCATGATCCAGCCCTGAGGACAACCACCATCCCATTATCCATTTATGAAATGCTTCATCCAAGGGGAGGATGAGCAGGGCAAGTGGGCATTGTGTCACCTGCAGGCCTGGAAGTGACCTCTCTGCTGGTCACAAGGAAGCAGCAGAAATGGTCTGAACATGTGACAATAAAACACAACACCACAAGGCATAGCAGGGATTAAAGTGGGCAATAATGTGGAAAATATGTTAAATATTTCTGGGCTCTTAGGGTATGGTGGATGCCTGTCTGGGTTTAAGGCAATCTAAGTGTCAGACACTCCAAAGCAGTCTTTTAAAACTTTTAGTTTTAACCACTCAATTTTACCAATGAGGAGAGAAGAATGTGAGAAGATATACTAGCAGTATACTAAAGATAGAAGATAAACTAGCAGTATACTAAAACCCAAAACCAATAACAAATAAAAATAGACAAAATATTTGCTTTGTTAATATACAAAAAATAACAAATAATGATAACATAATGGGCAAAATAACAGTAAGCAATCACAGGATATGATAATTTTTGCTGATTCTATTGGTTTTGTTTTTCTTTGTTTGAAATCTTATTATTTTTAACTAAAAGAAACAGCTTCAGTTTATTCTTTCTCAAATAAATCAGACTGTCTAAAGAATACTAGAGTAGTTATTTTCAATCACTTCCTTCTAAAACTTCCACTGTAATTGGAATATGCTTCAAACCCTTCTGAAGTTCCTGTCTAGCGCTTTCCACTTTGAACATTTTGCACTGTTTCTTTCATTGTTTCCTTCCTCAAGTGCTATCAGGCACGCTGTTCGAGTTAGAGGCTGCTGTAAATAAAATGTCTTGGTGTTTCTAGAGGGAGGAGTGTGTTTTACTGTGGTTGTTCTGTCCTTGTGCTGGGGCACACCTGCAACATCCGCACTCAAGCATTCTGATAATATCGTATTAAAGAAATCTGCACAATGGTGGTGCTTCTTAATTAAAACAAGGAATGTTTTGACTCCTTCTGGGGATATAAGGAAAGCTGCTAAAAAAAAAAAAAAAAAAAAAAGGAGGCCACCAATAGTGATTGAAAAGCCAGTCACTTTCACTGACAGAATGGAACCCAGAAACAATGCAACTCTGAAAATCCTCCCGATTTATGCTGTGGACATCTGCATACATTTTGTGATGCTAACCAAAACTTTGTGGCCTCAGAGGCACACTCTGAGAGAGTCTACAGGTTCCCAGTCTAGTCATGACCAGCACTGGCCCARTTTAGTGTTTGGGAGCTGCTTGAGGCTCGTTGTGCTCTCCTGTGTACGGGCAGCRGTGTTAGCTGCAGCTCTCTCCTCCCCTTCTTTGCTGCTGCACCCCAGATTGCTTCCACTCTGAACTATTTCTTCCCACTGTTTCAGATCCTGGGTCTCTCCCCAGCTTTCTGAGACGTGGACTTTCAGCCCAACCAGCTGCACCTTCACTCACCTTAAACATCTTTTGTGACACTTCCTGCAAGTTCCAGGGAGGCTCTGCAGGAAAACACTGCAGTGGCATTGCAGTTGCTTCCCTACAAAGAGGTGAAACCACAATTTCATTCCTGCTACCTCTGAAAGCCACTCCATCAACTTTGCTAGGTCCCTTGTTCTGCCTCCCAGGCAGGCTTCACCTCTCAAGTTTTTGGATGAAAATGGTAATTATTTCTTCCCACCTCTTTAACACACATAGAATAACTGATGGTTGTGTCATTTGTGACCTGTTTGAAGGTCTATGTGCCATTGCACCTTCTCTAAATTAAGCATTCTTAGCTGTCTGCAGAAGAAGCCAGGTAATATTTTCTGACTTTCTTGTGGCTTTTGTTTGTATCCATCTTTCAGAAAGTGATGAAGCAAATGCACATTCCTGCCAAGGCTTTCTGAGCTTCAAGTAATTTGAGGAATTTGTCCCCCAGCTGAATGTTTAGTTTGAAGTGTCTTCTTTCACTGTTAACACCTTCTTCCTCTTCTCAAAATGCTTGCATATAAAATCACTTAACTGCCCTGACAGTGCAGTTACATTGGTTTGCTTTTCTGGAGGGAAAAAAGTCATTGCTGTTTGCCAAAAAAAGTTTAAATGCATTCACTCTTCACAGAAATAGGGCCACTAGACCTTATAGCTCTCCAGGAGAAGAAAATAATACGGTAGTTTTAATGACAAAAAGAAGGTAAATATCACTGTYAAAGCGAGCCCTATCTCTAAAGAGATGTCTCTGGCTGCAAAAATTCAACTTTCATGACCTCTCCCTTCTGTCTCTTTTGTAGGCAAACAGCTGGTTCCAATTACTCTGCAGGAATGCCGGCAACGGGATGGTGCAGAAGTRAATGTGCCATATGAAACCTGCAGCCTGGATGCAGAAGGGAAAGGAGTGTCCTGCAAAGATCACTGAATAATGATGACTAATGACCCATTTCCTACGCTCATGATCTATCCAGAGACATTATCTGATCCACTCGTGTTGTTTCAGATTCTCTTCTGAAACAAATGTGTTTCAGAGAAAAATATCAACAAATGTGTTTCAGAGCACAGAAGCCACCGGGGCTGACTCAGAGAGAATAGGCTACACTATYATTTTCTTCTTAAATCTGTATTAAAAATATCAACAAAATACAAGCTTCCCCACTTCAGAAATGACTGTGTAGAAGCAAAGAGTAATTCAGTCTCTTTCTGTGTCTCCTCCCAGGCACTAAGAGTTCTATAACCTTGTTGACATTASCCCGTGCCCCACCCACAAAATGTCTTTAATTATGGAAATGGAACATTATTTTCCCCACATATTTAGCTTCTAATCAGCTGCTTCGGTTTCAGACATGGAGAAAAAGCTTGTGTGACTGTTGCCTGATCTGGTTTTTGGTCAGTACTGGATGTGTTTGTCTAATAAGAGGTAAACCTTGCACTGTTAACCATCAGTAAAGTCACACCGAGGTAACACATACTTAACAGCAGTGGCTCCAAACACACACACAATTATGTGAAAAGGAACTGACCAGTGGGACATGCCACACATGTTTAATATATGTGGGAATGTACTGAACTGCCAGGAGGAAGAACGTTAATTTTCTCTATCTTACATGTGAAAATGAAGATCTTTCAGACATAAGTTGCATTATGAATGGATAGCTTGAATYTGTAATTGGAGAGGGTGGCTCAGAAGAGGATAAGGGAATGCTTTTTTAAAACTGAATGAGTTAAAAAATTCCCTTAATGATTGTTTGAAAAATGGAAAAAAATGTAGTGGCTATTTTATGTCTACATGTTCATCCTGTATAATTTCTCATGTTTGAAACAGGCAGTTTTCTGTACAGGAGTATATAAATTTTAATTATCTGCAGGCATGAAAACTGCCAGGTGACATGGAAGAAAAAATAGCAGGAGAATTTGTAAGATAAAAAAATTGGAAAAAACAGAGTTCTGTCTTTGCAGATGGTAAATAAGCTGAAAGATTGTAAACCAGCTAAAGAGCAGCTGAGAAATCCTTTACAAAACTTTGTTATTTTCTCTCTGGAACATAGAGAGGCCTTGGCAGACTCCTGACAGCATTCCCTGGGCATGGGTCAGTTGGGCTCAGGTGTTTGAGCTCTGCAAACACACCCACATCCAGCTCTCCCTTATCAGGGACTTGAACAAGAGATCACAGGTCACATATGAGCTTAGTAATGGATAAACATATTTGATGCATCATCATTCTGCAGTTTCAGAAAACCTGGCTTAGAAAGTCAYGCTGAATCTGTCCAAAGACAGCTTTTCTGGTTTTGTAACCATCCTACTAAGGGAACTGTAATCTAGATATGGGCAGAGTTGTAAATGTACACTGGCTCTAGGAGAGGTGCACAGTTCAGGTTTCAGTGGGTTTCTCAGTGGTTTCCATGAGCTACCCTGTAAAAATACCTAAGGGGAAGAGGCCACCTCATTGGACTGTCAGGTTGCTATTTTGAGCTGTGGCACTCTGTCAGCTGCCCAAGAATTTACACAGTGTCAGACAAATGCTGTCAGATCCAAGCAACTGATGATCAGCCTTTGTCTGGACTGGTTTTGGGAGACCCTAAATATCATAACCATTCTCAGAGTAATTCTCTGGGGACCAGAGTACAAACTTCAGACAAAATAATTTCCTCCAATCTTATCCTCAAAGGGCTACACGTTGTCTGGAGTGGCCGTCTCTGGCTGGTGTTCGAACACGAGAGGATGGCACAAGAGGTAGCCTTTGTTGCCTGCATGATGTCCAGATTTACAGCAGGAATGAAGAGTTMTTTTCTTTCAGACCCTGCACACTGTAAATCTCAAAATACAGAGACATCTGATCCTGTTCCTATTAGCAGAGTTTTCACAACTGCTCATGGTAACAGCAAAATCTGCCTGGAAATGTGTGTATTTCAAATACACCTGGACATACAGGATTCACTCCTAAGTTAAGTACATCTTACACTTTCTACACGTAAAGCATTTCCTCTTCCTGGCAGCAGGTTTGACCATCTTCCCATGGACAAGAGTAGCATGTTTGCTCTCAGTTCAAGATGAAATAGCGTTAAACATTTGTGTGTGCATGTAGTCAGACTTTTGCTCTAAGCAACAACAACAAATATATTATATGACTGTAAGACATTAAGACATGGGTCTTCTGCCCTGTTAAGGTATTTTAGTTATGTTCATGAGACTGGTTTAGTCTCACATAAGATTTCTTTCACCAAAAAGCTATTGCTATATTTCAGTTACATATCCAGATTTTCAGTACCAGAACATAGGAACTACAAGGCAATCTGCACAGCCACTCCTGAGAAAGATTAAGGTCTGTATGGAATCTTTTGCATACTTAAACACTGGGGTCATCAGTTGTGCTTAATATGTGTAAGATATTCCACAATGATGCTTAAGATCACATGTATTTTCATGCTTAGAAGGTAATTCTGTTATCAGATTTCTAAGAAATGCATAAAGACTTTTTCCAGGCTCCTTCATTGCCAGAAAACAAGTAATTGTCTATTATGTGATGGCACAGGAAGATGACCCCTGTCACAGACACTGGAAATAATGAAAATGTTCTCTTGAGGTAGGAGGCTTGGCCCTGACAGGTTTTTCCACTGAGACATCTGCCTAGCAAAGGAAAGCCGTGAAATAATAATCAGTGACAAAATGAAATGTATTGTGCCTCCAGCCCCAGCCATAAAATAATACAGGAATATTAGAGATATTGCTGAAAACACTGACTAAAGTTTATTCCTGGTATATCATTACCACAAGCAACAGTGGTAGAGCTGCAGTAGTTGAAACTAACCAATTATGTGCAAAACCCAGAGCTAATAATGTGTACAGAGTGTCCTGTTACACAGATATCTCAGACACAGGGAGCTCATGTCCTTCTTTAGCTCATAAAAGAACAAATATATCTCACAGGTAGAGTGAAGGCCAAAAACATTAATGCCATGCTATTAAAGTGGCACTCAAAGCAGACTATAACTTCACTGCTCGGGCTGAAGTGCCTGCTCAACAGCAGCTTCACCTCACTGGGAGGAGTACTGACCCACGCTCTTCTGGGAGGAGTGAAACGAAATCCATGGYTCTGTTTTGTGTCTTTATTGCATAATGTCAAAGTAGGTTTTCACAAACACACTTYGGACCCAAGCAAGACCGTCAGTTTTCCTACAGCTGAATCTCTCATCAAAATCTCTCATTGAAACAACTGTCCAAATTTCAGAGGAATTCTGCCCAAAGTTGTGATCTGGCCCAGGTTTGTGTGAAACATCCAGTTGTGACTCCCCAGGACATGCTCACCATGGAGAGTTTATCAGCATGCTCCCTTGCTGGTCCCAGCAGGTAAAGTGCAGCACCACAGAAAGGAAGGTTAAATCACCTGTGGCCTCACTGGTTTCTCTCTGGTGTTCCTGTTCCATTTGTGCTGCCAAAGAGACAACAGATGGGCAAAAAACAGGAAAGGCTTTAGTGCAAAGCAGCAGGCACACATCTGACAATGCTAAGGTTCTGGGCTTAAAAATGATTTTGTGGTTATATTCACAGTCAGCCCAGCGACTGTACAATCACCATTCAGAGCAAAGCAGGCTGAGACTTTTATCTACTGCCCATACTTTACCTTGGGTGAGAAAATCAGCACTGCTCCTGCTGCCCAGATCCAATGCCCCCMCCATCTCACAGTCTCTTGGTGCAGCTGTTTTCCTAAGGAGAAAGCAAAAGTTTTATTGTTTTTAGGCTTTTCTAACAAATTTCCCCACAAACTGTAGTGAAAACTAGATCTATACACAGGGATGACAATGCTGCTCCTGTTTTAAGGGCGTTCCTCCACTCCAAGGTAAAATCTCCCTGGTGCTGTCAGAACAACCTCTGAGTTGCCTCATTCTCCCCTTCTGCCCTGTATGAGGCACTATCCTACTTAGCCAGCCAATTTGCCTGGATTTTCCCCAGGTAGATCCTAGATATTAAGGGGATTGTCATGGAAACTTTTGCTTTTTAACAGAAATATTCCAACAACATCTTTTTTGCAAGCTTTCATTCCCTGTTTTTTTCTCTAGGATTGTCCTGCTGCAGGGGGTACATCATTCCAGAACCCTTCTTACCCCACTGAACCTGACAGAATTTTTCCAAAAGCCATCAAGATTCCTGAGCTCTGGGAGGATGTGCAGTTGATGAAAGGAAGAGGTGCTGTGTGYCCTGAGTCTGAAGCCCAGGGTGAATGTGAGCAGTGGCCAGTTTGACATCTGATTTGAGTAAATGCTTATCTACCCTCWGATCCCAGGGCTCAGTTCACGTTCAGCCCAGAAGATATTTTTGCTGCACAAAACCAATATCCTGTATAAAATAGAATTGTCTTTCTACATGCATCTTGTCTAGAAAAGAATTAAATATAGTAAGAAACATCAGCTTGTGCTGGAAATTAAATGTTGTAATGAAGAACAGTACTTCAGTATATCAAAAAAGCATCACAGGACTAACTTCATTTTTATTCTTTGGTACCACAGATTTTTGGAATGGGGGAATGGGTTAATTTTTTTCCCCTTTCCTCCCTTTCCGTCCCATTTTTGTTACTGTTGTTGCTGTTAATTTTGTCATGGATGGAGCTTTAAAAACTCCATTGTGATGGCAGGAAAATCCTGGTTTTGGCAAACCCAATGACTTGTCAGGGCAGCACACACGTGACCCAATTTTACAGACAGCTTTGTGTCTCTTGTTTAATGGCTTGCAAATGAGTGCACATGAAGAAAAACAGAAGCCAGTGGAGTATGAGTAATCCAGCCRGGAATGCGCTTTGTTACGGGGATGCAGAGAATGCCTGCTCACAGCATGCCTCACCCAGCCTGCAGAGAGGGACTCCCCTGCCGAGGGAGGACGAAAGATGCTTGTCACATGGGGCCCAGTGGAACATTCACTGGTTTTGTTGGATAGAAATGGGAGCACAAGAAATGCCACTTTCCTCTCATCCTCTCTTCTTGACATGTATCTCATGGGCTTAGTTTTTGAATTGTTTTTTCGTCCCCACTGGTGGATTTCGAGTTGCTTTTTCTCCCCTCAAGGACTCCAATGGTTCTTTTTAAGGTTTACTGGAACGGTAATGGTATTTCACCCATCCTGGTTCTCATGTATCCCGAGTTGTCTCAGAGCTGTAGAGGTTAGCCTTCATACTAGAGTTGGAGTTCATTCTATGAGAAAGTGGAGTTCTGGTTAATGCAYGATAAAACAGATGAATTTGAGCCCTTGCACATACATGGACTTTGATACATGTTTAGTGTTTTTCAAGCTCCCAGGTTTCATGTGTAAATGTAGGCTGAGAAATATGTCCTCCTTACCAGAAATCCCCAAATTTCATTACCTATACAGTACACCACCCRCCTTATTAAAATAAACTGTTTGGAAAACAGGTGTATGTATTACTTTTTAAACTTTAATTTTCTCGACATTATTGGCATGTGTGAGAAATAAATACCTTAGACTGGCATTCTGTTTTTCAGAAGTCATTATAATGAAAAAAAATACTTATAATATCCTGGGAGTATTTCCAGCTAGGGTGGATGCATGCAATTATCTAAAGCTCCTGTTCCTTCTATGCTTTGAAACCCAGATAGGAATTAATATTTCCATAAAGCAGGAAGATGTTAAAGAATGAAATTTGTGACTGAACACTACACGGGTCTCAGTTTTAAGCCTGTCACTCGTTGGCAAAGCTTGGGTGTGTAACCAGCATGCACTTTTGAGTACATTTCTGATAAGGAGAAATGGAGTGCAGAGTGGAGTGTTTTTCCTAGCATTTGTTTTAAATATTTTTTTACATATAACATTTTTGTTTATGTTAACTGTGATTTTCAGAATGTTGGACTCCTTATTCAAAGGCTCTGGCAACAAAAAGATTGTAAGTGGTCTGTCATGAGAATTTGAGGACTGATGTCCAAAAGGYTCTTTGTTGTATTTTAGGCTTGAGATTTTCAGCTGTCTTGAGACCAAAGCTGTATTTAGGGGTGTTGTGAGAGTTATATCTTGGTTTAAGACTGTGATAAACAAAAATCTCAAGTGTCATCAGCATCACACCTAAAAGACATATAACAAACACAAAAGTTCCTTCAGTGCTTGTCTTTCAGTGTTTTTACATGTTGAATTCATGCTGAGATACCTAATTTACAGCTAGGAGCAGAAATCAAAGTAAAATGTTAAATTGGAATTAGAAGCAGAGAACACCTAGGCAGAAATAAGGAATAGTGCAAGAGCTAATCTCCTTACTACTTTGAATTCATAAATATTTTGGAAATATTAAAATATTAAATATATTCCCCTTCCAATTTGCCTTTGATGTGCTACTCAGCAGAGCCCAGGATCCTCCTTGCATGGGTCACTAACACCAGGAATGAGATGGGAAGAGCTGTGGGACATTTGGGAACGTGGTGGTTCAAACCATGTCCATGAGCGGCTTGACTTTAACTCTTCGTGTTTTCTGATTTGGGGTTTTTTGTTTTTTTTTTGGTTTTTTTTTTTTTTTTTTTTTTTTTTTTTTTTTTTTTTTTTTTTTTTACTGTCTCATTTTTCTTAACGGAGTATCACCAACCGTCTAGGACAAAGCCTCACCCACACCACAAACCTCAGAGATAAAAATATGCAGCAAGCTGCACAAGGTCCTGATTTTGGCTACTGTGCTATTCTTAGAATTTTCTTTTCCTTCCCTGTTTTTCTCCCACCCCGAAGTTCAACCTTAATCACACACCTTGTTTTAGCAACAATTTTACATTTGGTCCGGTGACCTCTGTGAATCTGTGATCATTCTGCGTTGAGGATTTTTAGAAACTGAAACTCTAGTTCAGTGACATAAACCAGAGCTCAACACTTCCTCGATGGTTTCTTCCTTCAAATACCTCAACACTGCTAATTGCAACACTAGGAATACTCTCAGTGCTAACATTTGTGTCATCAATTTGTATCAATCTCAGGGMAAAATGTCTTGGGCATAATGGTGATACTAACTTCCCACATATTTAGTGACTAATTATTTAAAATCTCTTCCAATTATCTACCTAAAACAACACCTGACACCTGACAGTTGTCTAAGTCATACAACACATATGAAATCCAGAATTAAAGGTAATTGTGGGATCAATTATTGTGGACTACTACGTGTCCTAATCAAGATTATCTGACAATTTTAAATGCCTTCTTTGATTTAACTTTTAGTGTCCCTTTCTTGATACCGATCCYATTACAAACTTCAAAGAAAGAAAAAGTAACTAGGGGATTGTTCTAAAAACATCTGTCTCCCCAGTTAATAGATTTTATGAAGTTTAAATTCTAATTATAACACCCCAGAGATAGCTTACAGACTACTAAAAATGGAAGACGTAAAAACATCCCTGTAACTGATGCCTATCTCTTTTCAGCTCTCTTTGGAAACTTGTCCCGAGTGTCTTCATAAGAGGTGACCACTCAGCTCCAGCTGCCTAAGTCACATTAAGATGCTTGGTCATTTTATTATAACACCACCAGTTTTTTTGAACCAGAAAATAAGGACCCAGGCTGATGGCAGCTCTGAGCCCAGCACAGCTGATCCTTCCAGACTTCCCCAGTTTCACCATACCTCTAGTTTTTCCTCATCTTCCTGACTCCTAAAAGTAGTTCCAGAAACTCGTGACAATATGAAGTTCAAAAGGTTAATGTGTTCCAATCTGCTTTCAGATCTCTCCTTCCCTGTGTCCCAGCCATGTTCCCCATAATGATTCCTCACCAGAGTTACAAAACTGGTTTTATTATTAATGCTGTATCTCTGAAGCCTGTGAAACCATGATCTTACCATTCCCCAATGGCACAAAGGAAAGAAAAAAATGGGGACTCCTGTGAAAATTACCTGTTGTCTCTTTGCCYGCTTGAAACCCTAATGCTGATCCTAAATCCTACCCTAATAATACCTGTAGTCTGACATCAGCTGTAAATACATGTCTGTCTCTTTGAGAAATGTGCCTACCTGGTTAGTCTCATAATTAATCTTGTAATATCTGAGACCCCCATACTTAAAAGAGCTCAGCAGTGTATGTTTGTCAGTTGTTTAGTGTAAGAATCAGTTGTTCTCCCATGGTTGTACCTTCATTTCTCTCATTCAATATCTATTTTCATGCATCTGGGGCTCTATGTAAAATAATATTATTTATGTTACCATGAAAGACACTTATGTAAGCCATGATACTCTTGGTGGAGTATAGGAACTTGTTCAACAGGAAAAAGGGTGGAGAATGAGGCATCCAATTCATCCAGGCAAAGCAAAAGGAAAGCTCTGCTGCACGTTAGGAAGGCCTTCTGGTAGGAAATGCAGAACCATAAATTGCCTTTAGGTGGATTCCACCAGAAAGAGAAATCTGGAGATGTCCAGCACTGATTTCTGGCCAATGGCTCCCTGGGAGCCCATGACTGAGAACAAAGAGTTTGGAATATGGCCTTAATATGATTAAACAGGCCACAACTCYAAAGGACTGGAAGTGTACAGGAAGTGTTATTTCTATGGTGCATTAACTTAAAAGTGCAAAAATTGAGGTTCAAATGTATTTTTAAACTTATTATAAGATAAAGAAGGCATTCTCTCCTCCAGCTTTCAACAAAACACTTAAAGAAGGGTATGGCATTGAACTTTATTAATATGGCATTGACCTTTATAGCCCCTGGCAAGGGAAAGATGGGAAATGGCTTAAAATTTAAGGAGATAAGGATTTACTTTAGAACAATTGTTACACAAGGTATTTCTTTTCTCTAAAGTGCTAAAATTTGATTTATCCCATTCAGGTACCTCTAGCACCCACCTAACACTTTTCACAGGGCCCTTCATGGAGAAAAAGTGAATAAATTCTTGTGATGGATGCAAAAAAAGGTGGTCTTCCAGAGTTTCACAACAGGCACCAGAGAGATGATGTAGACCAGTCACAGGAAATCTCTTTCGAATGTTCTTTCCCCAAGGACAGAAGAAAAATTGCTTCCTTTTCCTATGCCCTTGTCATCCAGAGGTCAGGGAGAAAGTCTAATGAAAGGAAAGCACCCCTGGTTTACTTGCACTTAGCTTGGTCATGTTTGGATTTGGGCTATGCAGTATGTCTTCTCTGAGGTCAGCACTAGAAAGTTCTCAGTATTGTCTGGCCTATAACACAAGCTTTTGCTTAGACAGATGGTTCTTTGTGAAGAGTAATTTACAGAATATTTATACAGTTTCACTTACTTCATCAGTGAGCTACAATTCACTGACTGCTTTTAGCCACRGTAAAACACTTTCGATATTGCTTTATAGCTGTTGAAAAAATGCAGCATTATAGTTTCAATATTGCTCAAAGGAGAGTTTCAATCATGACAGGTTTTTTTTTTTTTTTTTAATTATTATTCTTTGGAGGTTCTATTGTAAATCAAGTTTAGGGAAAAAAGGACTGTTTGAACTTTGCATTTTGAAAAGATAAGCTGAAACTGAAAGTTGAGATCTGTAGTGTTTAGAGAATGGATACATAAGAAATGCCATTCTGTATCAGAATGAAGTGTTTCTTATTGAGTCTCTACAGTGTTGTTTGGTAGCGTGAAACAGAACCTTCCCTGGTTCATTCATTAATGTGGAAAAGGGCTGGTATTGCTTGTGATGAAAATAACAGCCATCAGTGTAAGAGTCTTCTCCTATTGCCTTAGCCTGTGGAAAATCTGCCTCCATTCTGGGCAGGACTGTTCATAAAGACCATTTTTGTGCCACAGGTTTCTGTGAAATGGAGATTCAGGCTTCTGTGCAGCCCTGGAGAAAGCACCCCCCTGCACATGTTCAGCAGACATCTTCCCTCCCTGCTGCAAGAACAGCCTTCTGCATTTCGTCTCACACTCATCGAGCCAGCCTTGGTGCCCATCGCTTAATTGTTTCGATGGCAGACAGAGACAGAAGCAGCTTTGTGTTTTTGGACAGTCATCTCAGTTTAATAAAGTCTAAGCTGTTCCATTGGGAAATATTTTCCTTCTCCCACTGGTCACATGAACAGGGTGACATCACTGTGCCAACTCACTATTTCAGGCAGATGAAGACAGAAGGCAAGGGCTTCCTTTGAACACCTCAGTGCATCAACTCCTGGACAGGCCTGATGTTCCTAGTTCAGCTGATCAGATACCCCAGATTMATTTGTAAAAGTCAAATCTGGATGAAGACTGGATTTTAAATAACTCTGTTTGGACRATTGTAACAGAAATTATTGAAGCCTTATTAATCTTCTTCTGTGCTTATCTTCTGTACATTATACATATGTACCCCATGAAGCTCCAGATGCCCAGTTACACAAAAAGTTTATTTCAAAAGCTGGATTTCAAAAGTTGGATTTTCCTTCCTCCTTCCCTGTAACATGATATTTGTTTTATGCTATTTGGTGCAGCCAATAGATGCTCCAGTACTACAAAAAGACACTCTTTTCCAGCTTTGAAAGGAAATGTTGTCATTGACAGCTTAGAGATATACACATAGAGATAGCACATTTGCTAAACCAAACATGCAGCAAACTTCTATATTGCTGTCATTTCAGTTAACTACTTTATGAGTCAGACATCTGGTCCTCCCTCACCGGGTGCCTCTGCACAAGCTCTTTGTTCAGGGATATGAAATGGTCTCAAGGCTGTTTGCAAAGGCTGTCTTTGTCTTTGTMTGGGATGAGGAAAGCACGCACAAGCTGAGGATCTGCTCCTTAATGTTGTACCACATAACCCACAGGAGGTTTTTCTGAGACAATCCTTACATACCTTTCTTGTTTAGATTA
>NW_026623277.1:219079-235904 GCF_030028575.1 Malurus melanocephalus
GTAAGGGTTTTATTCAGGAATGGAAACTTTTTTCCTAATGATCCCCTGAGTGGATTTCATGCGAGTGACCTTTCAGTGTTTTCAAGACAGAAACTAACAATGATAAGGACAACAGACGTACCCCTCCAAATTCACTGAAAGAACTGTTTTGATTCAAAACACTTAGGCTGCATTTATAAACCACTTACTGGGGCCTGATTTCCGCTGCTTTGATGTCAATGTGCTTAGTTTGAAACTCTATGTAAATCAAGTCCTCTTTCAACCCCAGGAAACATGGGGAAGGTGCCAACAGTGAGAAGTTCTTTGTGGGCTTGTTGGGAAGAGCAGCTTCTAGACCAGGGTGTGTAGAGAACCGGCCTTTGCAACTGCTCTCAGGCAAGCCTTAGCTGTACCTTGTTATTTTAAATGGCCTTTAACAACCAGAGCACTGAACTGAGTACCAGGATGCTCTTGCCCAGGCTGCAAGTGTTTCGCTGAACACCTGGAGAAGGAACATGTTGGATAATTGCAGAAAGCAGATGTTCTGCATCCTGACTTTGAACCGTCCCATGGCATGTGAAACATGGAAGGAAAAGGGGCCAGCTGAGTGACACAAATTTCAGGGAAACCAGTGCATGGGGACAGACCTTCAAATTTTGGGTAGAGAAGAGGTGTAGGTGAACACTAAACACATTAAAAAAATAGGTTAGACACCTTAGGTACACGTTGGCCTGGGACTATCTTCTTCATGAATATTTCATGTCATTCTGAAATGATTGCATGAAGGGGAAATTCTTCCAAAATGGAGACAAATAGGATCACTCCTAGTACCATGGATGGCACCTAAATTTAGAAAACTCATGGTGTTGTGGGGAGCTTGGTTTCATAACAGAACACATAATCCCCTAATTTCAGGAAAGCAAACAAGAGTGTGGGATCAGCAGTCCTTGAGAATTCTCTGCCTCAGACCAACATGACAGCCAGAAGGCACTGCAGGGTGGCCATCCCTACCCAGATCATCTGATGGGCAGTGAACCTGAGCAAAGAACGTTTGTTTCTCCCACGCCGTATTCCGTGCTTGGGAGACAGAGCAGTGCTCTTTTTTTTTTCAAGCACACATGTTTAAGCTGGAATATATGCTTGTTATCATGACAATATCATCCCATCATTAGAACATCTTCAGCAAACAGMCCCTCTGACGGCTTGTAGATAAGAATGGAGATGAAAACCAGAGGAGTAATTTTACCGCTTCCGTTAGCTTGAATGAGTTCTTGTTGATTATGCCTTCAGTAGGGCAYGAACACTTTGTGTCTCCATGTCCTCAGAGGCAGAAGCAAAGCTACCTGTGTCACATTTTGTGCTATTAGGCTCTTGCTGATGGCATGGAAGCACTTAAAATTTTCCATCTTAACGACCCTAACCCCCCTGATGGTAATGTTTGCCAGGTTTGTCCCTAYGTGGGAGCTCAACATCATCCATCACATTGCAGCAATTTCCACTCCATCCACAAAACTGATCAAAAGCTCAGTGAAGTGACCACAGCTGTGACCCCATGCTCTTAAATATGAATTATGGTCTTTGTTGGCCAGGAGGTTGCCACAGATTTTCAGTACATACCCGGTGGCAGATAATTGCCTTTCAGCATGTGGAGAATTCTTTGGAAGCACACACAATAGGCAGAAATGGATTCTTCAGTAAACTGTACCACTTTTCTCTTCAGCTGCCCTCTTCACAAGCTTATGTGCTTGGGTGTACAAAGAGCATCCTCGTTCCAGATCATTAGGTGACTCATGATTACATTTGGTCCAGACATTAAGGAAATGAAAGCTTTTACAAGCATTATATAACTTGCTCTAATATTTGCAAATATTCTTGTGTCAATAACAGATACTGTAACTATGTCAGTTATTTATTAACTACAGACTAATAGATTACCTATTCTAAGTAAAAGCCTATAAACCATAGACAAAGTAATAACAGTTAACTTTGGATCAATATATGACCTATATTAAAATCATCTATTATATATCCATTTCAGTCTAATCAGGTATACTGGAGAGATAGCCCCTCAACAAGTTTTGTATTTAAATTCTATAAATACTCTCACAAGCTACAGCATTTAACACTGTCCTCTAGCAAGCACTAGCAAAATTAAAAAATACAGAATAGCTCTAGCMACAACAAAACAAATCCCTGCACCTATTACAAATTTAAAATCTCATGCCTATGTGTACAGATACATGAAAAACCCCTAAAGCACTTCTGAACAAATGGTGCCCCCAATAATAAGCCAATTCAAAACTTGTAGCTGATCAATCTCCTCAAACCAGATGTGGGCTATAATAAAGCATTTAGCACTTTGACAGTGCTTGATATTTCACACTTGTGATGAGTAGCATGGGTGACCTTATTTTAAAGCTTGGGGTGCTCATTTCCATGTGGAAAGCAACAGCAACATCTGTGGGTGCAATGTGGTGAGAATAAAGTGTCTTATGTAATGACTTTTGACTTTTTCAGGGAATGGCACCAAGAGAGGTAATACTGAAGGACCARAAGAGAGTGAGGTATTGGTGCCAAAAGCACAGCATTTTATCCAGATTGATGTGGTCTTGCTGTTTTGTAGTCTTTTCCTCTTTGTTCCCATTTGTGGTTTCTTATTTCTTACTTCCATTTTTGTCTGTGAAACATAATTTTTACTGTGTGCTTCATCCAGTATTGCACACTGTGTGGATCCAGCCCATGGAGGATACTCCAGGGCACCGGCTTTATACAAATCATTCCTACCTGCAGCAGCAACCTGCTGCTTCAAAGTGGTGCCAAGCCCTGAAAAATTAGCGCCAGGCTCTCACCCCAATACACACTGCAGTGGTTTCTTTTCTGATTGCAGAAGGAAGTGCAGGATAATCATTGTCAGCATCACTGGTCTCTGTAAGCTGTCCCACCACAAATGATAGGACTGATGAAGATGTCTTTGAATTACTGCTTGAGAGAAAAAAAAGCCTGACAGATGACTGCAAATCCTGCAACAAASATTTTGCACCTCCAGGTATATTTCTATACTCCCACTATTCCTAAACTAAAAAGTGGCTTTTCACTTAGTTTTTGAACAGTACCATTGCTGCATTGTGGTGACAGATTCTGAGCAAACTTTTGAAATGGTAATTCATTAATCCTTCCAGCACAGCTTCCTTATGATTGAGAAATTTTGAAGTAAAAATAATTTTTCCCCTTTTCTGACTATGCTGTTTGCCAAACCTATATTTCCCAACAGGTAGTTAAGTGTACTTCAACCRGACAGAGTCCCAAGAAACACATACTCAACTTCACTTCCTGCAATACTCTGAATTGCTTTTAGTTCTGTATTTCTGTACAAATACACCTAGTGGCTAAATTAGAGGGTATGAGCTACAGCAAATTACATAGCCTGTTTAGACTCACAGGCCAGCTCCCCATAGTTAAGGGAAGGTTTGCTTTGAAACAGTTCCAGGTTTTCTCTCCTTGGTCTGAATTTCCTTTTTCAAGCACCCCTTTCACCTTTCTATTTATGCCTCCCTCTTCCCTTTCAGCACCTCAGCAGCACCTCTTACATTGCCAGAGGAAGCGTAGAATGTCCTCCACTTGAAAAAAGAGTAAAATAAAAAAAGGCACCCAGCTGCTTTCCTGTTCTGCCTTCTCCCTCTGTTCTCCAACCCTCTCCATCACCCTCCTGACAACCTGCAATTTTGTTCTTTCTCAGGAGTTCTGTTTCTGCTGCAGCCTGGCACAGGTGCGCGCATGGCATTTGTGGCAGTTTTGCATTTGTAGGGGCTCTGACCTCGTCTGCTGGACTGTGTCACCTTCAGAGCCCTCAGCACTTTTGGTGAGGACACTGAGGAAGGACAGGAGGAGATGTGGAGGTGCTGGTGCTGTCCAGACCCGTGCTGCAGTCAGAGCTCTGTGCACAGCCTAGTGTGAGTCTCTCGGTGCTTCCTTSGCTGGCTCACCTGCACCCATCAATCCACTCGGAGTTCACAGCAAACATGAACCTGCTGGCTTTTCTGAACCTCCAGTAAAAAAAGCTGCATGGTAGAAATGCAGAAAATGGCCCTKGGAGTCCAAATTTTAGAAGTACATATGGGACATTATGTGGAATTCTTATTACGGGATGCAGTTAAAATACCTGTTTTAGATGGTTGCTAGCCAGATAGACTTAAACAGAAATGCACTTTCCATTAAAAAAACAAAACAAACAAACAAACAACAAAACAACAAACCAAAACTCAGTTGTGTTCAGTCTTCACAGCCCATTCTTTTAAAATATTTCCCTAACACAAYCTGATGTAATATAAAGTCTTACATTAAATACCTTTATGCATATTGTAAAAATAAGAACTTCTTTAGAATCAGCAGGAAAAAAAATATTCTTATAGTCACTGGGCTTTGACACTGAGGCAAATTTTAAGAAATTTTTTTTTTGCAGGTTTGCTATGCCAGAGCACTAAATGCAGTTAGAATTGCTCCAAGACAATTTTCAGTTTAATTCTTTCCTAACACTGTGGATATCTGAGATCCAAACCAGTTGCACGGTTATTTAGAGCAGCTCTAAGACAGCTCGGAGTCCCATTGTTTGTACACAGAAATTTAAAAATCAGAGACAACTAGAAAAAATCATGACGTTTTGGCAAAATTCATTCTYGTGTCATTCTCTTCTGTCAGCAGAAGAATCTTTTGTCTCCATCTTCTGTCTAGCTGCAAAGCAAGGAGACTTGAGCAGAGACATCAGACCCAAACTGTAGGAGTCCAGTTATTATGTGGAAGAATAAAACAAAATATAAACAAAAAATAAACAGCAGGGAATCACTGACAGTCAAACATAAAGTTATGATCTTGAAATCCAGGTGATGGAAATCTAGAAAGAAACTGAGAAATAAAACCAGCAGATGTGGTCTGTGAATGTTAAAGGTGGGAATGAATTTTGTCRGAACCGAAAGTAATGGCCCTGTTCCAAATCTACCTACCAGGACTGAAATGAGCAGTGGCACCACCAAACAGAGCCTGGGCTTTACAAAATGTGAAAGGCACCTTCATCATTGCAAGGAATCAAGGTGTGAAATTAGCAAAAGGCTCCAAGGAATGTTCCTAACACAATAGAAGTGTGCTCATGCTTGTTAATAACGGGGTTTCCATGAGATGACGGCCAAATGGTAGCACTTCACAGCTTGCTGCCAGCTCCACACCCACAAATCAGCCTGCTACACATCTAAACTGCCATCCACTGAGCTCCAAAATCACAGGAATCAGCGGGATGCTATGTGAGTAGTACCAGCTGCACCCACTAAAATGTTGCAGTGGCAAAAAAAAACCTTGAAAATTAATGATACAAAAAGCTAAATGCAAGTATTTTTATTAGCCCTGTATCTGCAGCCACATTTCTCCCTTAAAAGTTAACCCCTTCCTCACCAGCATTTTCATCACAATTATTACTTTTATTTCAATAATTCAACTGTTTTTATGTCAATCTACAGGTTTTGCCCTTTGTTTTTTTTTTTTTTTTACTTTGCTCCCCATCGAACTTAGGGCTCTTTGCCTGCCAAGGTTACACATCTGCACTACCAGATGAAATTACTTTGCAATTACTTTATAATGGCAGGCTTGTAAACTGCCAGTGATGAAAGCCCGTTTTCCATTGCTTTCATAAGCATAGAGGTAACTTTGCCATGTCATCATGACCTGTTCAAATACTTAAACCACTTCTATTTGTACTTACTTCACTGTTACTTGACAAATGAAATTTCATTGCCTTGAGCTTGGGGGCTTCTATTAAATCAGACTCCCTGATGATCTTGAAATTGACAGGAAGCTCTTCTAGGTGAAACATGGTATTTTGCTTCTCAGAACATTATATTCTTTGTAGGGCTACTAATTGCCAGACAAGAGTGTCCAGAAACCTGCTGTGGGCACACAATCTGAAACCACTCACACTTTTCTCAAGGCAAGCAAGCTAACCCACATAAGTGTCTAATGGGACTACATAAAACCTGATAGGGTTAGTTCAGGGGCCTTATTCTGCCTGGATGAAGAGTTTGGGGCAGAAAGCGAGCTGTGGCTGAGGACCAGCTTGGGGAATTGATACCCTGATGTGCCCGGGAGGTGCTTGGGGCACTGAGGGTGTTGGCATTTCCAGGTCCCTGCTCCAGGGGGTGTGGAGGGGGCTGGCAGGGGGCTGCACAGCTGCACAGTCCACTGCTGCACATTTGGGCAGGGAGATGTGAAGGGCCCTGCACTCACTTCTTTGAAGCTGACTCAAATTAGAAACACATCGGAGGCTGTGCTTCGTTTTCCATGAGAGAACGCAGGTCAGAAAAAATGTGGGGGAGAGRAAAGTGAAAGTCTGTTTTCTCTGTTTACTCCCATCCCTCTCCTTCAAGATTTTCAATGCTCTTTCCTCACTTTCTGAGACTAGTGTATTGAAAAAAAGCAGGAAGTAGAAGAAGAACAAAAATAAAAAGCAGTTTAAAAAAAAAAAAACCAAAAAAACAAAAGAAGACCAAGTTCAGGGAAATGAAAGGTTACATTGTCTTTGTCTAAAATAGGAAAAAGGAATGTTTTCCTTTTTCCAGAATTTGAAGTGCTTTCACAAAACAGAGTTTTGGCAAAGCTGCATTTCTGCATTTCTCAAAAAAGCTTTTGTACAAAAAGTATTCACAAACTTTATTAGAAACTCAAACTTCCAATACCSACTGCTGACTCATTTCTCCCACATGACTTGTAGCAAGGGGGACAAAAGTTGAGAAATTAGGAATGAGCTGGACTCGGAGGTAGACCCCTAGCAAAACTTGCAATAAAATCCTAAAATCAGAGAGGACACAGWGTGAGAGGGATGCTGATGTGCACTTTGAGCTGTGTGAGCAGCCTCAGGAGCTGCCAGCAGCAGCATCTCCCTGARCTGGAAGTGCCCTGCACCTCCGTGCTCCTCTCTCTGCTGTGCAGTCATTTGGTAATCACTGGCTGTTGTACAGGCAACAGAGGAGCATGAACAGGTCCTGACTATTTCTTTTCTTCTAGCTGCAGATAAAGCCTGCACTCTAGTGGATTGTCTACAGAGGAGAGTGTAATCCATTTATTGACTTGGGTAATATAAAGACTGAATTTCCACCAATGCTGGACTCTGGTCTAGCTTTGCCTCTCGAGGACAGTGAAGACAGCAAAGGCAAGCAGAAAAGTGCTTTAAGGCAGTCTTATCCCTACAACAAACCCAGGCTCTCCAGAGAACCTCAGAGATTCTGGTTTTGCCCAGCACTTGTAATTTGATTGCAGTTTGAATGGTAAATTCCATTCTGGTAAATTCCCACATTGAAGTAGCAAGATTTTCTATTTAAGGGTCTGTATTGAAACCCAAGATATCAATGTAACGCTTTTTTGTTGATTCCACAAGGCTTTGGAGCAAGTTCTACACCACTCACTTRTAGAAGGTTCATGCCTGTCCTTAATGGTAAATATATTATTTTAAAACCAACAATAATGTTGGTTTTAAAAGCACTGAAGATAATAGTAATTAAACATACTCTTTGCTTTAGGCTTGTCCCTAAGTCCTGTCCCAAATCTGGCCTTAAAAGATTTGCTAATACAATAGGGAGCTGGAGACAGTCAAACAGAATTTGCTTTAAAATCTGAATGCTTGAGGAACCYTTGTCATACTGTCTTCTCATATTGCTCCTAAAACTAAATGTTAAGCATGAATAAGGGGGAACAAGAGCCAAGTGTTGTGCTTTTAAGTATAATAAGAGATGTTTCTCCATGTGCACTTATTTTTTGTGGAAAAGGGGAAAGCAACAATGCTATTTCCAAACCGTACATGTCTCATGGGCAGAGGTAAAGCCGGTTCAATTATTCAAACATTTAAACCTTGGCACAAATAAAGGACACTATCAGAAACACATATCCTGTTTGTTTGTTTCTTTGTTTGTATGAGTGCATGCAATCACATCCTCTCTCTTTGTGCATGATGTGAACAGTAAGATGACTGCTTCTCTCTCCCAGCAGCTTTAAAGCCCATCATCCATCCTCATCTGAATTAAACAGAGAGTGGCTCTCCATTTCAGCTGATTTGRTGGAAAGAGCCAACCTGTGCAAGCAAAAGAACTCTACTCATTCCTTCCTTAAGGGARAAGAAGCAGCTCGATTTGCCCTCGCACACCAGCCTCTCAGACAGAGGGGAGTCATCAGCGAGTGGTGGTTCTGAGCATCCACACACTTGCAAAATCTTGCCTGTCTATGTCATGCTCTATTTTTCAACAGGTCTTTCTCACCTGGAGGCATAAGGCTTATGATTTAGGCTTCCCTAAATCAGGTTATGCTCAATACCTGTCCTTCCTGTAGATGATTTTATTCCATTCAGCATGGGCTGCATAGGGGTTCTGGACAGTAGTTGGGCATAAAGCCAAAATACGTAAAGTGGAAATCACCTGGAAGGGAAGCTACTGGTAATTAGTCCCTKTGCTTATGAGCTACTTCCTTCACATTGCCTTATTTTGAGATTTTACACTTGATAACAGTAGAAGATTAAAACTTAAGACAAGCTGGACATGATTAGAAATATGAATATTAAAAAATAGATCAAACTAGTTCTTGAAGATCATGCCAGAAAAAGTGTGGCTCTCTGTCCTTTATAGCACTTGAGGTTTTGAATCTTATTTGAAAGTTCTCTGCTCTTAAATAGTTAATATAGTTAAATGTAGGGCATAGTTAAAAGTGCCAAATTCTTCTAATTCTTCTTTTGGAAATTAACGTTTGAGGTGTCCCCATCTTGCTTTGTGATATATAAACAGTAGAATTGTAACAACTCTAATAATTAGGGTGATTAGAGGCTCTTACGTTTGACAGATCTCTGCCAACAGTAACACTACCAAAACTATAACACCTACTGATGAAAAAGGGAAATTGTAGAAGAAATGGAAATGAAGGTAGCGTTTAACAGAGGAGATGATGCTCTGGCTACTTATGTCATCCTCAGACTAAATACATCAGTCTGTCTTTCCTAATGATCTGGTTTCTTCCATTTAGCAGAATGTGAAAGTTCATTTGTTTTTGTAACCCAGCCTCTCCAGCATTAATTTTCTCTTGGCTCTACAGAGCCTCAGGATTATTCTGCTGACAAACGCTACTGCAGTCACCATGGGGAGTCAGGAATTCAGGGAGTGAAGTCTYGGTGTAATCTGCTTGTATCTGGCTCATTGTAATTTCCAGTTCAAAGCCAGCCATTGCTTACAACTCATCAACTACAAAAACAGGACTGAGAGGCACAGGCAGGTCAGTACAAGAGAGATGATGTTGTGAGTTAGAAGGGTTGAGACCACTGTCAGTCATGCTCCAGGTTCTCACCTGGTAGCAGAACCAGCTACCACTGTGTGTTTTCTCATTCTACAAGGCCCCACCAAGTAAATGTAACTGTTTAAGCCACACTCAAAGACTTTTTAACCCACATTAACCCACATTGATCACTTAGTTTAAAACAGGTAAAGAGACAAACTTTCCAAAGCTAGAAGTACCCTTTTTCCTTTTCCTTTTTTTTTCCTTTTCCTTTTCCTCTTCCTTTCCCTTTCCCTTTCTCTTCCACTTGTTGCCAAGTAACTCCATCTGACAGTAAATGACTCACACACAGGCTCCTTAAAATGCATCACCACGATGCAGGTAGACTTCAGGTGTGTGGGAAAACTCACCTTTTACCTTCATTCCTCTGATGTTGTTTGATAATGGCATTTTGACAATGTTTGTTTGTTTGATGTTGTGATTTGACARTGCCATAAAGCTTCCACTGGGCAATGACTCCCCATTAGAAACCGGCAAATTTTTTTTTTTCCCCACCATCCCCTCCCTCCAGACAGGCTCTCATCTCCACCAGGAAATACATTACTTGCAGATGGGTATTTTCTGACAATAACAGGGACATGTTAATGTACAATTCTGAACAGACATGCAGCTTTTAAAAAATTGATACTTTTGCAGAAACCATAAAACTATTTTATCCCCTGCTCTCATAAAAAAAAAAAGAGCAAAGTGAAGGAAGGCTCTGACAAACTTTATTTTCAGTGTAAACCGGTACAACTTTTGATTTGGGTATTTCAATTTTACAATAAGAACCTTTGGTTGAGGGGTTTTAGGTTTTCAGGGGTTTTTTTCTTTTTTTGTTTTTTTTTTTTTTTTTTTTTTTTTTCTTTTAGAAACACAAGCAGAAAGAATTCAATCTCAGTCAACAGCTGTTTTCTCTTAGGGAAATTCATCAGAAGTTTCAAGTCAGCTTGTAGCACTTATGTATGATACTATTCACAGAAATAAAGAGATGGATTAAAAATCATTATTGATATAATTGCACCCAAAATATCAGGTGAAACCACTGCTGTCAGCATACTAGGGAAGAGTTTGTGGATCTCTGAGCAATGTTTTTTGAATTGTTTATATGAAGGCTTTAAACACCACAGTATATTCTCTCCCCAGCCATGCAAACGATATGGTAAGGATCTTATGTCAGCTGGGACTCCAAGTATTTCTAAAATATGTTATAAAATGCTATTATAATACAAATAGCAAGGAAAGCTTCCATCCAGCTGGAGGGACATGTGCTGCAACAGTTGGAGACTATCTCCAAGCAATCCCATTTGATGAGATACCATGGCCCACGAGGGATATTTCTTGGATTCTGGTCCTGTAACCTAATGACCAGCTATTAACTTTCCTGAACACAGGGAAAGGCAATCGGAAGGGAGGACTGGAAATGGTGTTTTGAGATTTATGACCTTTACCCCACTTTTTGTCTGTTTTGCAATTTTATTGTGCAGGGCATACAAACACACCCACCACCACCAATCTCCTGACTTCTGTTCCATCTCTCAAGATGCTTGCTTTAAGCACAGGATAATTCCCCATCAACCTTGCTTTCTTGGAAAAACTTAAAAGCCTCATTCTTAAAAGTGACTTTTCGCTTCCTGAGGAGAAGAGACCTTTTCCTAAAGAGCAAGCATAAAATCTGTGCACGAGTCCCTGCGACTTCTTCAAATATTGCTTTTTGTTAGTCACGATTTCGGTGTCTTGTGGTTCTTCCCAGGTCACCATGACTCCTACAAACACACAGTGGAGAGCAGGCCAGGTCACTTGTTTTTGGTGAAGAAGTTGTGATTACTTCACAAAAGTCTGGTGGAGACTTCATAGGTACACATGACAAAATAGAGAAAAATTGTGGAGATATCAAAGAATTTTTGAACACATGATGAAAGCAGTGTGTTCTGACASTGAGGTGAAACAAAATTCCTGTTCTTCAAGTGGGTGAGAAGAAGATGARTGATCAGACTCAGGGCTGAGCTCCCAAGTGATGCCCATGCCAGTGGTCCACAGGCAGGGGCTTAAACACTCATGGCTCTTGGACTAAGCAATGAGAGGAGATGATTAAAGACATACCGTTGTTGCTGTGACCATGCTCTTTTCTTTTTGTGCTGCTGGTTTCMTGACCAGGAAGAAATGCCCAGTAAAGTTACACACAAGTTATATCTGTACAAGAATTGTTTATTTGTTACAGTCAGGAMCAACTGGAGAAAATCAGCAGCTCCCTAAAACAGCCCTGTACTTCCTCTGACTGCTCTCTCTGAGCTGCATACAAACCACAGTTTTTGGTGGAGGGGGGAGGAGGAGGAAGAGATAATCAGAAGCACATGTAGGCATTAACTAGAGATTTGCTGGACCTTTTTGTAAGCAGCTGTTCAGGGAAATTGCCTGGTTAAGAGAAAGAGGTGAGAAAAAATAGACCAGGATCACTGAAGTTTAAGGACTGGTCCTCCTCCTGCCCTCCTCCACTGCACTGTGGGGCAATTTGCTACCAGGGCAGCAGCAAAACCCAGMAGCCCAGCCTGTGGTTTGGTGTGGGGTGCTGCTGAGGGAATGCCAGGCCATTTGTTTTTGGTTAAGAAGTCAGCTCTGCTGATTACTTCACAACTATCCTTGCAGAATAGTTTCCCACACAGCTAAACTGGGTTTACACTTTGCTTTGTCTCACCACCTCCAAAAGTAGGTGAGGGCACTGGTTAATTTGTGAGAGAGCAAGAGATTTAGTCAGAGGGCGGCAACTGGGACAAAATCCTTCCCTGCCTTTGTTTTTAAATCTCATTTAGAAATTTAGAAATTTAGGACAGGGATCATCTAGCACCTTCTGCTGACACACAGCTTAACACAGCATGGCTTGGGTTTCCACTGGGGATGTGTGGTTTACACCTACAGTATAAACAATCACTGAAAATGTCTCCTGTTACTTCCAGAGTSAAGCAATGACAAGGCAAGTCTTCCCTCTCCCAGCCTTGGTGATGAGAAAATACTTGGATAGCAACTGGTGATCACCAATGAGAATGCTAAACACACATCTCACTCACTTTCAGGAGAGGTATTTGGTGACTTTGTTCACCAGTAGATATTTGGATACGAGTCTCTTAGAGATTTTGATACTAGTCATCTGCTAAAGGAGTATTTCTCCCAGTTCTCTTGGTCTTTAATGTAGAACATCTGTGTCTTCTTTCCTGAAATAGTTTGTCCTTTTTCCCCCAAGCTTAAAGTAAATTGATGAATGAAATGTCTGCTTTGTTCTTCAGTTTGGTTTGCTGCTGTCCAAAAATTTAACAGACACCTTAGCACACACAGAGCAAATAATCCCAGATTCTCTCGCAGAAAAACACACACCCTGGCCCACGCACATACACAAAAAATCATTACAGTTCATTTTWGCTGAACAAAGTGTCTCATCTTGGACTTCAGTTTCAACCACATGACCTGATGAACTGCAGATTACCTAAGTCAGACGGCTTGTCTGACCAACTGCAAATAATTTTCCTGTTACTGAGAATGCCCTTGGGCCTTTGTATCTTCTCAAAAAAAAAAAAAAAAAAAAAAACCCAAAAAAAAACCCCAACTATTTCCATCTGCATGAAATGTTGATTTTTGACAGATCTCTCCTTTGGACACAGTTTAAAGAGAACTGGTGAGTATTTAGAGCATCCTGCATTGCTCAGCTAGCAGTAGTACACTTCCAAAAGAGTCAAGCTTAAAAGTTTTGGTAGACATTTTTATTGTATATATATAGATATATATATATATATATATATATACTTTCCTCTGCTAAACTGAAGCCTAAGGCCAAAAGCAAGTTTCAGTGGAAAACAGTCCTCTGCTGATTTGTTAAGGCTTTGGGGCATGTTTTGAGTTGTTCTTTTAGCTGATATCACAGGGGATATGAGATTGTTCATGARAGCAATAGGGGAAATGAGAGGCAAGGCAGTTCTGTGCTTCTTTTATTCCCTTTCTGGCTGACCTATCCAACCTGGAGTGCTCAAGAAATGCAGGGTTAAACAAAATTAACCAACGGGTGCTTTCCTTTCAGCTAAAGGAAAAATCCTTCTTGCCTTTTCTCAACCCTACCCAAGCCTTAAGGATGAAGCCCCTACCATTAAATAAAGAGAWTTTTTTTCTTATTTACCCTTTGTTTTTTTACCTCATGAGGCAAATTTTCAAGTAACAACCACTCCAGATTATGAAATACCACACATCCTGGAAACTTAAATAATGTTCATGTTTGTAAGTCATGATAAGATGCACAATAAAGGAAATTTTAACAAGATAACTAGTGTTTTGCTTTCCATTAATCCTTGAAGCACCTCCCTCTGGGATAGCYTTGGAAATGAAAATGCATTACTGCACATCTCATTAATACCACGTGCTTTCCCTCAGAAAAAAGGAGCTTCTGTCCTACACGCCTCTTGGCACAGAAATCCAACTAGGCAGCTGTAGGAAAAGCAGCCCTCAATAGCAGAAAGTTACAGAAACAGGGATTTCAGCATCAGGTTGGACACATCAGGGGGTAGGTTTGTTTCATAGGTTCACACATAACCAAGTACTGCTCACCTAAGAAAACAAATATTAATAATTAGAGCTAGTTTAGTAGTAGAAACACTTTTTAACAAAKTCAGATTTTTAACAATTTCATAAATTTTGAAGGTCAAACAGAAAAATGTGATCATCTCCATTGGCTTTCTTAGAGCTTGATGGGCACTAATAGTAGATTAGCAAATTTCTTTTGAAGAAAATAATGATTTCCGGTATTAAATCCATCTTGAAGACATAAAAAAGGTTTCTCACAAATCCTTATTGATGCCTTCATTACATCCTGGTAAGCATCTAGTTTTGTCTAGTTTAATAATCTAGTTTTATTATGATTTATCTTGCTAAACCAGCTAGTTCCTACCTATAATTCACCAGGGCCTATGCAGACCCGGGAAAATGCAGGAAATACAAGAGGTTTCATCAACACTGAAATTAGCAGAGGCATTCAAACTGCTGCACAGAGCAGTCGCAGTGCTCACTTTGTGATTTCCTGCACAAGGTTGTAGTGGGTCCTGCAGACTTGCTGCATTTCAATAATTCAAAGGGTGGGGCRCAGTTAACCTTTGCTGGTTCAGAAACTGATTCCCAGAGGCATCAGCTGTTATCTCTGAAAGTAATAGTTGTGTTTGCAGAGTGCTGTGGGCATGAGAGTGTGTGTGCAGTGAACTTTTTCCCATCCTGGAGACTGGATGAGCACCAGGTCTCTAGCAAAAAAGTTCTCAAATCAGTTTGTCCCTAAATCCTCACGTGTATTTAAAAATAAAAAAAAAAAAAAAAAAAAAAAAAAAAAAAAAAAAAAAAAAAAAAAAAAAAAAAAAAAAAAAACAGGATCTGGAGCCCAAAAAATAACCTTTTTTTTCTTGAATTTGAGCTACCTAGACTTTTTAAAGCAGGCTTATTGCTTATTTGAATGTTAAATACCTTTAGGCAAGGTATCCCCTAGGCAGAGCAGAAGCACAAAGTTCCAGCCGGASAGTGGATTAGCTCCTGCCAGACACRGTTGCTGGRACTCAGAGCAATCTGCCTTCTGAACTCAGCAGAGTTCAAGCTGGAGCACTCTGAAAGGCAGGAAAGCATGACTCAGATGAAGGGTTCTTGTCAAATGTCGCTGTGCCTGGCATTCCATACACGGTTCGTACATCACAAAAAGCAAATATTCAAGGAAGCATTGGTGATTTGGCTAGAAGTGCTGCTAAGTAGAATACTTACATATTTTCAAGTATTTTTCAAATGCTCCATAGTTTTCAATGGATAAAAGCATAAAAATTATATAACCAAATCTCTGCATAGGCTGGTAATTTAGTGGTATAGCACTGCCAATTTATTGAAGAAAAGTTATTACMTCCCACTAAGGTTAAGGACTTTTACATGGAAAATACAATAGAGTTCTTGCAATATGCACCTACACAGAAGCACTTATGTACTTCTAGTCCTTCCATATCTCCTCAGCACAAAATCTGCCTGGAATTTGGTTATAAATCCAACCTACAAGTGCTTCATTTACCACATAAACAAAATGCTACTAATCGTGCTTTTTTGCRAAAAGCGTCAGCAGAGATAATTTTGTCATCCAAAACATCTTGATTGGTATGACAAAGGGTGGAAAAATCTAGATTAGGGTTTTGTCCTTTCAAGAGAAGGTTTCAAGAGATATAATAACAGGTTCAGTTCYAATGGGCTAGAAAGGTTATGAAGCAACTTTATCTATCTCAGATTCCTGGAAAAAAAAAAAAAAGACAAAACCAATCTACAGTCTTTTTCAGGGTAAGATAGAATTCACATTTGTAAACATAACCTGTAGATTTTTCTATGGCTGAAAAAAGGTATTCATATATATATGTGTAGTGACAACAAAACAATCTTGTATATGACTTACTTTGAGTAAATTCTCAAGACTTAACCACTGTCATTGAAAAATTTGCTTATGCATTAAATGGAATTGAAAAAGAATTGCCAAAGGAACCACTTCACCGCAGGAAAAATATGTTATGATGGTAATTCTATGCTTGCTCTCCAGAGTTGTGCAAATCTCTTTCACTGTTACTCTGATGACTTGTGTATATAAACACTTTTTCTTTCTTTTGGTTTTCTGGTAGAGGTTTTAAAAAAATAGCCATGTGGAAGCTGTATAAGACAACTATATTATTGGCAAGTCACATTTATGAATTTGAAAATAAATGTGCCCATCAACAGAGAAGAAAAATGTTTAAAGCGGGATCTTATTCATTGTTTTGCATAGTGCATTTCCTTTTATTATTGCTCAGGATGTTAATTGGATAACTCCATATAGCTGCATAAAATTCAGCCATTGTTGGCTCTGGTTTTTTGTTTTTTGKTTTTTTTYTTAAATATTGTTCTCAAAAAYTGACATTGCTATGCTATGCATGCCTTATATCCCAATATAARTAAAAGCCCCAAACCTGAATAGTTGAAAGCCCAGAGTCTGATGTATGGCTCACAGGTAATTTGTAAAGATCAAGAGCTCTAAAAGTCTGTTCCCTTACTCAGGAAAGGGCCTCTCTGAGAGTGGGCAAAGCCTGATGCAGCTTAGGCAGGGGAAGTGCGTGCATGCCAAGGACCCTTAAGTCGCTGTGTACTTCAAAGCTGTAACTTGAGCTTCCCCAGGGACTTCGCAATAAATCAAATAAACCAGGCTGAGGCAGCAGGGGAGGCAGGACAGGCAAGTGAAGGAGATGGGGAAAAAGAAAGTGCTGTGATAATGGAAGGTCCAGGAAACAAAGTTGTCCTGCTAAGGCTGCCCAGTCCACAAATGTGAAATTTCAGCTTTTGGCTCCAAAAGTGCCTGCTTTTACTCCAGAAATTGACCCGTGGCATCCCCAAGTAGARGTAACATTCATGGAGCTTAGAAGTAATGCAAGCCTGGCTGCACTTACTGCCTCACACGTATTTTTTCCTAAGTCACGCAGTCCTGAGAGGTTTGGTTTTTTTTTTT
>NW_026623277.1:235956-252848 GCF_030028575.1 Malurus melanocephalus
TTTTTTTTTGTTGTTTTTTTTTAAGTAATGCAAGCAGATGTCACACAGACACTACAACCTACCTTTTTGGTGGCGAAATCTACCTCAGCCTGGATCTCCAGGAGGCCAAAAACAGACATGCAGGAGGACACAGGAGAGTCTGATAGACTTAGATGTGTTCCAAAGAGCAAGGACCTCTCCAACTTTAGAGCAGCTCTTGGACCCCTACACACCTAAAAGTGGAGCACTGGGCTTGGATTTACAGATGACTGTTGCAAAATAAGAGTCTATACAATGTCTGATATGATTTGCAAAATATGGCTTGTTCAAGACACAAGTTAGATGCTCTAGAGCAATCATGTCAAGCAGACCTTTTCATCACACATTTAGCTTTCCCCTTAGTGAATCTCGGCCTGTGCCTCCACACCCCTGTGGTGCCCTGAACATAAGGCTCTAATTGACACAGYAGATCCATGGAAATTCACTTTGTTTTCTGAGAACTGACCCTTGCAGACCATGCAAGGGAATAACTAGATCAAGGGAGCTAATTTTGCACAGACCAGCCCTACAGGCTTGACTATTCTTTCCAACTGGAAGACTAGATGAGGAAGGTTTAATAATTTTAAATGAAGTAAAAATTAATTAGGATGTTGTGGGAAGGAGAGTTTGGATATCATAAATACTYCTCTACTGAATGTTAGGGAAAAGAAAAAAAATAAGAGTGGGTAGGCAATAAATTATTAAGCTATCATTCAACAAATCTAGACAGGGGAATTAAGAAGGAACAGAATAAAATTCTTGAGGATTTATTTTATTGACTAGTTTCCAACTTAGAAGGTTAAAACTTAACCCTTAATTTTGAGGCAACCATTATAGCTGATTCTGTTCCTTACAAGGGACTGTTGATGCGTTTTATAAATTATCTTCATCTTCAATGGTGTTATAAACCCTGGAAGACCTGTATCACAGAGTGATGACTGAAAAATACCTGATGAATGGCCAAAATCTCAGCATTACCTGCAGCTGCACAAGGTGATTATTGCTGCTTTAGACATGAGCAGTGCAGGCATGCAAAGATGAAGGATCCTGGGCACTCCCAGACACCATCCCATGTGAAGGATCAGACAGAGTGAGTCCTGCCAGCCTGTGTACTCTTCTAATTCCAAACTTTGGCCAAAACACCTGCTCAAGAAAAATGGGCTTGTCTGGCTGCAGCCTGTGAGCTGCTGACCTAAAGCAAATGAGAAGTCACTGAGTTTACATCAGATGTGTTGCCTTTTAGAGATCAAAGGGATTTTGTGGGGTGGGAGGAGACCTTTCTCACTTCCTGTTAGCAAGTGGCAGTGGAAACCCCCTCTCTGGACATGAACTGGAAAATCTGGAAACTATCTGGAGGATTGAAACAAATGGCCCTCAGGCCTTCCCATCTTTCTTGACCACAGCTGGTTGAGATATTGTTCAGAGAGAAGGAGTCCTGGACATTCAATTTTCATAAGAGTGATCCTTCTGCACTTCCTCTGACATGCATTCACTGTCAGAAGGCAATGCCACGCTCATCAGCACTTGCACGTTCATCTTCATGAACTCACACTGCTCTTGTTGGAGCTGCACCATCACTCCTCATTTCTAAACTCCACAGCCAGGGTATTTTTCGGGGAACACGCTCATCCAGCTAATGGCAGAAACCCCACAGTTATAAAGAACCCTGCCATCAGTTGAGACTCTCACAGATTTAGCAAGAATCTGCTGAGAGTGGCATGGCCTGGCACGAGATGAGCCCTGACACACTGCAGCAAACTGTGATCAATCTTTAGGAGCCAATCACACCAATCAATGCCCCTTCCTCACAGCCCTCGCACCTCCTTTGCCAGCCCACCGTGCCAGCGGAAGGAAATTCAAGTCACACCCTGAGCCTCCGCAGAACAAAATCAGGCAAAGCAGGGAAAAACCATTTTTATGAGCTTTTAAAAAGAGGACACCAGATTTTGTATTGAATTCATTAAGATATAGATTATTTTTTGCTGAGTGGACACTAAATGCACAGTGTGCAGAGGAAGGGAGGTGACAGTGCAGGGCATTCCTCAGCAGAGGAAGGGAGGTGACAGTGCAGGGCATTAACTTTTCAAACTTCTGCCTCAGTATTCTTCCAATCTTATTTTTAGTGCCTTTAGTTCTCATATTTGCCTGCTCCCTTCCTCCTCCACCCTCTTTGCTTTTTCCCTTATGTGGGTGGCCTATTGCTTTCTTCTTATATGTTCAAATATTTAAAAATGTCAACATGATTTAGAAGTTCTTGGAAGTGATTTTCTGTGAGTGCATGGGACAGTGGCTGCAAAACAGCCACTGCCATTTGCAGAATTGGGAGTTTTGAGTCAGTGGTACTCATTTGGAGATGATTCTATAAAACCATATGCAAGAAAATAATCTCAAGTTTCTGAATGGTTTTGTGAAGAAAGAAACAACAAGCAACATATCTAATAAYATGGTAAGAACTCATGTGGAAATCAGCAGAAGGGAAAGAATATTGGCCCAAGTCCACCATTTATTTCAGGGAATGATTTTTAATTGTCAGCTCAATTTTTAGATGAAAATAATAAAAGGGAAACCTGACTTCARTTGTTCTTAGATGCCTGGCTTTTTGATGGGGGCTTTTGCTTTGTACAGCCATCTCTATGAATCAGTACTGAAATGAAACATGGAAAAAAATACTCATTTACTAGTGATTTTGAAGTTCTAAGTATTTTTGATAGTATTGTTTCACTGCATCAAGTGTTATTTTCTAGGTGGATGAGAGTTGAATTTTATTTGCCAGATCTACTTCCATCTCACTGATCAAAGTTAAGCTGAAGTATATCAATTTTTAAAAAAAAAGAATAAAAATAAAAATTAAAAAAACCTCTGCTGTCTTATGCTGAAGATAGAATTTACAAATATTCTCAAGAAARATCTTTTCCCAAAAGAACAAAGTAAAACATTGAGATTGTTTCTTTAATACAGAAGAAAATACACCATTGAGAAAACAACAATCTCAGTCTTCACTTTTATTTTATTTATTATTATATCATAAAGCCAGATATGAATTTTAAAGCAAATTTTTAGTCATGTGAATTTATCATATTACAGGTGAATTAAATGATGTGTGACAGTAGAACAGAAACTTAGGAACCTAAATAATTTTCTAAACCAGCATCTCTAAGTCTCTCCTCAAGTGATTTTCAGTCTTACTTTGATATTAGATTATAAATCTGTGCTGCCATGGGTGCCCTGCATTAAAAAGAAAACAAAACAGTCCTTTTAACTGCTGGATTTGTAGCCAGTCCTGAAAATCTACAGGCCATGCTTTGTCATATACAGCTCTGGGTTCAAAGTGGTAACAGAGTTAGTATCAGCCTTAGCAAAGACTGACAACAGCTGCYAGTTCAGCTCTGCTTTTCTGTCCACTTTGTCAGTTTACAGCAAAAAATGAATCAAAACACCAATGAAAAACACCTTTTTCAAAACCATTTCTGTGAATAAACAGGCCTYCTCAAAAAGTCTTTCAATGTGAAGTGTACAATCACTCATTCTTACACTGGGCAATGGCTTTGCTTTTATTCTTTGATCCTATTGTCCTCAGCTAATGAGAAGCAACATTCTGTTTGGAAAGGGTGGCAAGGGTGTCTTGTCTTGAAAAGCCCCATGAAACTGTAAATCCTTAACTGTCTAAAAGTGATGACATATGTGTTCAGAACAAGTTCTGCACTGTTTTCTGTTTTAGTGGTTGGTGTTTCCGTTCCTGTACACAGCTTGCTTCAAAAAGAATAGATCTGAAGGGCTTTTGTTTTACATACACACACAAAATTACTTTAAAGAAAACATCACTATTGTCATTTGAAAGTAAGCTAAGAACTCCCAGTTCTGATGACTCTCCTCAACAAGGTCCCAGGATCCTGAAGTGCTGGCCTAGGGGAGCTGTGTCCTCTCCTTCACCTCATCTGCCACAGGCATGCAAGTCTGSTCCAATTTGAAGCTCTTGGAAGCATTTCTTGAGATTCCTGACCCTCTACTTAAAACCAGCTTCTGAATCCTGGTGTGGAGGAGTTCTAGAATAATGGCTCTGACAAAGAACAATTGCCCATGGCTGTCCTCCTTGCCAGACTGGGTGTAGAATTCTTCTTGTGTGCAATCTTTGGGAACAAAGGAAAAGGAAATGAATGGTAAGGGGGAAGGGAACAGGGAAGGGAAGGAGGAGGGGAGATGAGGGAAGGGAATGGAAAAGCAGGACAGGGAAGGGAAGGACCTCCTCCCCCTTCTTCACTGGCATTGATTACTGCACTGCTCCTTTCACACATTCTCAGTCTCTCTTCTTTGAGTGCAATTATAGCTGCATTATAACTTCTTTTTTCTTCGTAAATAGGCTATCACAGARGTGTTATGCCATCTCTGATTGGTTCAGCCTTGACCTTTCTGTCCCCCTGCTCTAAACTCCCCAGAAACAAACAAAAAACCCAAAGGTCACTGTGCTCATAGAGCTGTCTAAGAAAGGGTCTTACACTGTTACACTTGGAAATAGAGTGTACTAGAACATGGAACACGTATTCTCCTTGGGGGAAAGAAGACCACAGGGAAAAAAAACAAAACACAGACAAAAAATCACCAAGTTAAAATGAAAATTAATTGTCTTTGATAATTCTGTTTGTTTGTTAGTGTATTGGGAAATGCCTCAGATTTCTTTTCCTCAGCTACCATGTCCTGTGTTAAAGCAGGTCAGAAATTTGCCACTAGCCCAGGCCAAGTCCATCAGTGACAGAGGGAGCATCTTTGTGATATTTAAGAAGAAAAAAAAATATTGCCCAGGAATAATTGCAGCCAGAGCAGAGYAGAGTGAGAACATGTGAGAGGAGCAGCTCTGCAGACCAAGGTCAGTGGAGAAGGAAATGCATTTGGCATTCTCAGCACCAAAACTGAGTGTCCTGTGCAGCCTGTGGTGAAAACCATTGTGAGACAGCTGTGCCCCTGTAGCCATAGAGGACCACAGTGGAGCAGAGTACAAAAGTGTACTCTCTCAGATATTTAAAAATATTACAGCCATAATTTTCCAATGAAAAGGTTTTATTATTTGATATTGTATTTCAGCTCAACATGATCAATGCAGTGTGACTTTAACAACAAGAAATTCACATAAAGATTGATGAATAAATGACAYGGCAAATGGAAATATTATTAATAATGTGCTATTAATATACACAAGATGCATAAGTAACTCTTCATTAAGTTATTATATTGTAGATAATGAAGAAATTTTGTGAATCACTTCAACAGTATTAGGTATCTAGTGGAATATCTAGGGAAGGAAAAATATGAAAATGTAGAAAAGGAAATTTTGGTATAATAACAGAAGGTTTTTTAAAGTTGTAGACCAAGATTCTTGGTCTTAGACCAAGAGTAAATTGGTAGTGATCATACTGTTAAACAAACTAGTAAAAACCCCAAATTTAAGATGTGTTCAGTGGCTTAAGATAAATGCAATGCAAGTAAGAATCAGTGTTCTTAWAGATAAAGAGAACTTGACATTTTTACTAAGGATACCTTTTTTTCCATTAAAGCAGTGAAAATCACATCAATTTCACCAGTTTCCTTACAAGCCATTACAAGCCACAGAAATAAAACCCACACTTGGTATTTGTACCTGGTGCAGCTCTAGTGTTTACTGATTCTTTGTAATACTTTTAATCAGAAAAGTAAAATTTGGCATAAAGGAAACTGTGATCCTTTTGTTTCAGAACRAAACATTTTCAGAAGATATTATGCCCCATTGACTTTGAAATGACACTGAAACAGCTTCCTAGGATTTCTCTAAATCCACCCATATCCATTCACTAGTCTAAATGTCAAATCCATACTCATTCAAGTCACAATCATAGGTGTRTTTTTCACTTACACAGCTGAAACTGACTTTATTATGCAATGCTATTCCATAAGAAAAAAATGGGACATGCAGTTGGCCACATCTGTCTGCTCCTCATGTCTGTATRACTACAATGGCCTGGGAGACACTGGGAGTCTGCTGCTTTTCCATAAAACAGAATAATTAACACTGCTACTGTGTACAGCAAGCACAGGAGATCCCTCTTGTTTTTTCTTTTAGCCACTCTAGTACTTCATGGACAACATATTCCTAAAGAGAGAATCACAGACAAAAAAAAAAAAAAAATAAAAAAAACAACCAAAAAAAAAAAAAAAAAAAGATAGTTAGGGATATGATCATTAATAATAAATACCACTTGCACAAAGTGTATATGATAACCAGAAACAGCACAAAATTCTTCCCAGCAATAATGTACATTCAGTGATGACTTCCCATTTGGATGTACAAATTCAACATCACCTCAAGGCACTGGATAATTTCATYAAGATCTAAAGTGCAGAAAAATATTTGGTTCAACGCTGTCACCCTTCTGCAAAACAACTTCTGGCATCAGGCTGTGAACCAGGTATGAACGGTCTCCTGCATGGGAAGCTGAAACCTCTTCCTGGGAACTTCAAATTGTAGAACATGTGTTCAGATGAAGGAAAGCTGGCAGCAGGAAGGGTTTGCCACTGAGTGAAGGGTCCTTGCTGGCAGTGCAGCTACTCAACAGCCTTGAAATGTGAGGGGCTGTGTGAAGGGGGGTGGCACTCACTGATGTCCTATATGGTACAGAATTCTTCAGCACAAACAAGGGCCTGCAAATCATCCCCAAATAAAGTATCTCTTGTCTTCTTTTGTGTTACCCTTCCCTGCCATGGTCCACTCCTGCCCACACTTCCCCCTTTTATTTTCTCTTGCTGAGCACAAGATTTAAACCCTTTTGAATTAAAAAAATTAAGTTAGAGAAGGATTGGAAGGGTAAGTGAAAAAAWTTCAGTAGGATTTCAGAGGAGCTTTCTGACATCCACAGGCCAGACACATCATTCATAGTCTGTGCAAGTATAGCTGAGCATCTGCAGCACACTGACCATCAACAAGGTGACCGATGGGGTGCCTAGGGATCTTCCCAATACCTAACTTTGGCAGCACAGCTGTATTGACCCATTGTTTACTATTTACCTGTTTACTTAGGAGTTTTTCTGTCAGAGCAATGGCAGGCAGTGGGAAAGAGGCACCAGAGACCCCATATTCACCATGGTAGAGCTAGAATGTGGTCTTTTGGGATTGCTCAGATGCACAAGCTACTTCTTCAGCTTCTTCATCACACTCTGCCCACAGTTTAGCAGCATGGTCAATACAATAATTTCCTTGGAGAGTGAAAAATCAACTGATCATGATCCTTATCTGTCACAGAGCATGAAGCAACAGTCACAAGCTGAAATCAACCAGCTTCCATCACAACACACAGTCTTGTCAGAGAGTAAGGTTATTTGGTCACACAATGGCAAGTCACTTTCTCCCAAAGCTCCAGCCAAGGCTAAAGTCATCTGTGGAAGGTGAGCAAGCTCAGTCAAACACTGCAGTGGGATGAGACAAAACTCTCTCTTCTGTTTCATGCAACAAGTCTGACTGACAGGTCTAAAATGCAGGGTGGATCTTCAGRCCTGCTCAGGAAGCCTATAACTGGTCTTCAACTGGGATTCTGCAATCGCTGTAATCTGATGCTTGAGCACTTTTGAACGAAGGGGAAATCTAAAGAAACATTGCATGTATTCACTGTAAATTTTAGACAAAGCACACAGAGATGATGCTCTATAGAAGTCTTTCTAACAATGTCTAGTGAGGTGAAAAACCAACAGAAAGATGAAACACAGGGTTCTGAGACAGATACAGACTCAGAAYGAAAAAGCATGCGTATTTCATTTTTAAATAGGCATTTTAATTGCAGGAGTAAAAGCTTGCTTGATGCAGTTTTACACTTCCAGGCTTACTGAACCAGAATGATTTCTCTAATGGTTCTCTATAATATTACCTATATATCTATATATAAATATTTAGATAGAAATATAATTTAAATAGGTAATGAGCAGTTGAATACATATATATTCTAGCTGCCATGGTCATCTAGAATTTCTATTGAAGTCTAGTCAATGCCAGTTGCAGTGGATCAGACAAAGATTTTGTGTATAGCATGAAAAAGATCTGGAAAATTCCAAGTAATGAATAATCTGAGCAGTATGAATGTAGGGTGTGACAGTAGATGCAGCCCAATCACAGAAAAAAATAGGGCCAAGTCTGATCTGTATTGTGAAATGCAGATTCAAGTAAACTACCTCATATGGGAAAAGGATAATTTAGTAAAAGGTTMAAGCCAGGGCTTCAGTTCATAATTACTAAATAATACTTCCACTGTACCCTAAGACCTGCCAGAAATTTCTACATGTCTTTCTTCATTTACCAATGCATCTGCTGTGGGAGCAGAGCAACCRTGGTAGCAGCAGAATCTGTCACAAAATGTGTGGCAGCAGCCCAGCCAGAATCACACATCCCCTTTCCCTCGTTAAGTAAAGACGACCTCATGTAATGAGATGACTAATTATGCCTGTCAGTGGGCAAAGTCAGGAGAGTGGCATTTTGGGGAACACAGCTCAGTTACACTCAGGGATACTTACCCTGCAGATCCTTGCTACCTTTACATTAAGAATTTTACATGTCTGGGGATGCCATCTGAATATTGGATTATAAACCACAAAGCATTTCTGGGACAATCCCAAAAGCAAATTAAAGACACATCAGCCTCTACAACCCACAGTAAATGTGACCCTRTTTTCTGTCCATGCAGAGGTCTGTTTCATGGCCCTGCTATGTCAGCGACTAACTCTCTTTTTCAGAGGTTAACAGTAAACATTTTGACAAGGGGGACAAAAGAAGTGACCTTAGAAAGAGAACTCTCTTCCAAAATGGATTTTTTTTTTTTTTTTTGGTTTCAAGAGAAACAGTAGATACTAGCTGTTATAGTAAATCATCAGTTGCTAATTTAAAAAGGCTTTCAAGCACTTGATTATGTGAGTGATGGATCTCATTGTACAAGCTGCAAAGCACCCTGACCCGCTCCAGCAAAGCTATTAAGCATATGCTTCATATTAAGCATGCAAGAAAACACGGTGAGATCAACCTGTCTGAGTTAAGCATATGTTTAAGTGCTTTACTGGACCAGGGTCAGAGTGCATTGCAACTTGCAGGATGGACTTTTTTGAGAACATTAAGTGCTTGTGTCTGAAAACAACAGTGTGTGATGGAGACCTAAATGGCAGTACATTTCCAGATATCTTAAGCTACCATTCTATGTTCCTTTTGATGAAGAAATTATTCTAAATTAGCAGAACTACATCTTTGTACCTGCAAATGGAGACTGATAAATGGCATCTCCTATTCTACCTATCTACCTCTGAGCTAGAGTACCAAATAAAGAAAATCAACCCAACACACTGCAGGATGGTTTTTTTTTTTTTCATTTTAGAGAGCTTGGACATTATCCGTATACCACACCTAGGTTTCATCTGGCCTAATTGTCTTTCCAGTCAGGAACCTAAATCCAGCATCAGAAAGATGAGAGGAAAAGTATACAATAAGAAAGGTGATAAAGTAACTACACTGCCACAGCCTTATTACATGCAAAGGAAGGGGATTGCAGCTGTTTAGTCCTCTCTTCTCCCTTCCAGTAAACATGCTGACAGATATGTTCAATCAGATTATTTTGGTTTTTTTTTCCCCTCTTTCTTTTTAAATAATTTTTACTTGACATCAGCAAACTGCTTATATTTTTACAAGATTTTCACAACCTGTGACAACTCACACTCACTCACATGGGTAGAATGTGTGTCTGCAAGCACCAGAATWGAATAAAGCTGTCTCTGCTGTTAAAACCACAAACCCCTCTGAAGCAAACAATGTTGTGCACATGCTAAATTAGTGGAGAACTGAGACTACAATATATGTGCCAAATAATGAGTGACTGAAGGGAGAAAGATAAAACTGCAGCTGGAAAAGGAAAGCAAACATATTATAGGTGGACAAACAGAGATGAGTGCGAGGTCCTAGCCAGCTGCCCCCTTCTTCCTGGCTCAGGAAAGAAAATAGTGTTGAAGTCCTAAGGTCATAGACAGAGTAGAAGAGAGGGCAAGAGCCAGACCTGGAGGTGAAGCACTTCCACATTTCAAGGGGTGTTGTGGCAAAAAAAAAAAAAAACTGACAGATGATTGGAAGGGGAAATGAAGCACCTTAAAGGGAAATTAATGAATCAAAGGAGGCAAATCTCTCCCTAACACTATAATATTTCACAAGCTTTAGTCCAAACAACATGGAGTGCAAACTTTTCTTTATTCTTTGTTCTAAACACCTGCAGCAGCATTCTCCTCATTTAGTGTAATTCTTGCGGTGAAATCAGTCCATCTACACATTAAAATGCTTTTTTCATCATCATATCTTCTGTGTGTGGACATCTGGCTGCAATCTTCTGCTCTGTGAATGCAAGGAGTACAATGAGATAGTATTACTCAATCTTTCTTATAATTTGTAGGGCAAACCTCTTACAAGCATAAATCACTGCAACTCCTCTGAAGTGAGGGAAGCAAGGCAAAGTATCTGTCCACAAGGAGTAATTAATCTGTTTTAATGAGCGTGTTCCACAGCAGAGGAACAAACAGTATTTATTTTTCAGTAGTGGGATAGAAGCCCTCATTAAACATTGTCTTCCCCTGTTTGCCTCCCTTGCTTCACCAGCTGTCTCTAATGTGTGTGAAGCTTTGAAATTGTTCCTGCTATTTGCCTTTGATTTCTTTCAGGCCCCTGACCCCTTGGTGAAAGACAGCATGGAAATTTAGATGAAGCTGTGTCACTTCAGTCCTGTGCAACTTGAGGAGTTAAAAGCAGTCACACAGCCACAGAAATGAGGAAATAAGGAGTATTGACTAGAAGGATGATCTAGTTCCTCTGATTCTCCATCCTGGAAGAAACCATTGCACTTCCTCCTCTTCCTCTGGCAGGACAGAAGTCTTGTCTGCATTAAAGGGTGGTCAGAGACCAAAAGACATAATCCAGGTAGACTGGTAGCTATGAAGAGGCACCAGCACACACAATTGAAACAGCAGGCCTAAACACCTGAATAGCTTGTGATGACAAAAATTACAGAATGTATTTGCAGGGACTAAAAACATRGAAGTGTTGAGAGGAAAATGGGAGGAAACGTGGCCACTGACATCCTACACACAAGGGATAGAATTATCCAACAGGGAAAATACACTTGGTATGAAGCACTGAAGTTTCAATGCTGGACCTGAGTCTTATTCTTTCTTACTTTTTCTGAACATCTGTAGCAGAAGGGACTGCAAATGACCCCCCCTTGTCTATGCTGGCTTTCACAGATTGGAGCATTGCTTTCTTCCCCCTCTTCTACCTTGAAGACCAAATATCTGCTGTCTGTGTAGCTCTCTTCCATCAACTACTTTTTTGTCAGTTTGTTCTCATCGGTCTCCTCCAAACTGTTTCCAAATGATCTACACCTTTTTCTAGACTTTTCCAATAATGTGACAAAGACAAGACTATGGAGTCTTGACCTTGAAGCAGGTGAGTCAGTGTTATCTTTATCTACAACAGTTAGGACACTTGTTTTTCTCCACTGAGCTTTACTATTGATTATTTTATTCTTAAACAAATTCCTTCCCATTAGGCATCTACAGCTGACTGTATGACTTGTTTATCTAGACTTTTAACTTCCTTGGAGAGGAAGTTTGTGTCTGTAAAATGCCTTCCAGATCTTGCCTGATGTTAATTATTAAAAAATAATTTGTAAAATAATTTGGCATGATATTGTTTGGCCTCCTTTTTTTTTCCAGATTTACCAGAAATTCATACTAAGGCTCATAATCTTCCACACTATGTCTATCACATCAATTTAAATATTTCTAATCCATAAATATTGTCATTTTAAGCCTCTGGTAAAATACCTTAAATTCTGTTTACTCGATGGAGGTCTCTATGTTCAAACTGAGACAGAAAATAYGCAGGAAGGCTGTTCAATCAGCTATTCAATTTGCAATGAAGTAACTATATAGGCTGAATTTTTAATGTTTTCCCTGGAGAATCTGGCACTCTTAGACTCAAGTGCACAGGTGGGCTGCTGTGTGCATGTGTTGTCTGCAAACATGATGCTGCTCTGAGGGGACATAAGCAATGGTTTCACTCTACCCACAAACTCTTTTTCCTTCACCAAGCACATTTGGGAAGCCTCATAGTACAATTCTCCCCTCTGCATTGACAACACCCCTGTTCCTATCTCCCTTGAAGCTTTCCAAGGGTTTCACATATCAGCCACTTTCTGAGAGCTGATGCASCTGTCACTGCATCCATGCTTGCTGGACTTCCAGCTTGATGTAGAACAACTTAAGACTCTAGGATGTGAAAGAGCTGGCTGAAGGAATCACAATTACTGTAAAAAACAACCTCAACACTGAATTTGTCTTATTGTTCAATGTTTTGTCCACAGGTAAAACATTTTAAATATTTTGGGGAGTAGATTAGATAGAAAGAAATTGGTCTGTCAACAACTACTCAAAACTTCAGCTGCTAATTCAAAAAGCAAAGGACATTTTTCAAAATTAAATCAAACTTGAGGCATGGCTTCACTTCCCTCTCGTTGAAGAGACATGAAACAGACAATCTTCTGTATTTCATGCCATACCTACAATTAGGATGCAGCTGACATCTGCAGTGAGGACTTGAAATGAGATATGTGCATCTGATACAGCTTGATCAAACTTAGTCATGGCAAAATWTTCTTACACTCTGAAACACAAGTTTACTTCCCTAAAAGATAAAATAAATAACAGTGTTTTAAAAAGGGACCCATCCTTTCCTCATTTTCTTCAAGATTTTGACTTCATACACAAACACGTTGTGGTCCTAATGCATAGCCCAAAACCAGGGGGATATATATATATATATTAGGAGAGAGTAAAAAGTAACACATTCTTTCACCACATCTTTTCCTAGCAACATGTGTTGAATATCACACAAAATGATTTAACAGATGTGTAATCACATTTTAAAATATGCTACCATTTTCTCTGCTTCAGATTCTCTGCAGAAACAAACTGGACTATGAGAAGGGCTGGAACACGTGCAAGTSTACCACAGCAGCAAAGAAGGGATCCTTTCCTCTGATCAGTCTACCCATGGAATTGCTTTCCCACATTCCCACTTTTCCACGTAGGATCAGTGTGATCTCACCAGGGAAGAATACTGGAAAACAGTCCTTTTTTTTTTTTTTTTTTTTTTTTTTTTTTTTTTTTTTTTTNAACAGGACTGTGCAAGGACAGGAAGGGGAAATTTCTGGAGAAATAGCAAAGTTGTGCGAGCCAATGGTCTGCTTTGCACGAAGCATGTGTAATTCTTTCCCTCTAATATTCACACAGTAATTCCCTAGCCACAGCCTTATATTTTCCCACATCATCATGAGTGGAATGATTGCAGCAGATTTTAACAGTCTAGTAGCCAGTGAGCRACAGGCAGTACTGGGGAAAATGTAAGCTCAGAAGATAGACTAGCCAAGTAATGAAAAAAAAAAAGCAAGCTGTGAGATATATTACTGGAATCCAGACAADAAAAATGTCTGTTCTGGCACCAATGCAACCAAACAACAATAAGAGGTTATGACCCATACTGTACGAGGGGAATTAGGAACACAGCCTTTGCATTCAGTCTTCTCACAGGGCTATGAGGTAAGGTCATGTCGTGCTGGTTCACAACCTTCTGTAACTCATCATATTATGAAATACAAATTGGCACATGGAGAGAGAGAAAAGGGGAMAGGAACAGAAACTTTGGGGAGGGTGTTCCCATCCATCCTTCTCACACCCTGACAAAGCTCTTCAGCCACACACTTGGACATTCCTCATCTATTTTATTTCTGTGGAGAGTGTACTGTATTGTTTACACTTCAYGTTTCATTGAAGCTGGTGAGGGAAGGACTAAACATCTGGAGTTTCGGGCAGCTGTTTTCCAGCACTTGTTGCTTAAAGAAACACTGTTTCCAGTTACCTCTGAATTACCATGTCAAATCCTTCCCTCTTTTTTTCTTCCTTCTTTTCTTCTTTCCTTCTTTCTTCCTTTCCTTCTCTCCTTCTCTCCTTCTCTCCTTCTCTCCTTCTCCCTTTCTCCCTTCCTCCCTTCCTTCCTCCCTTCCTCCTACACTTCCTTCCACACGTCCTTTTTCTTTCTTCTTTCCATTCTTAAAACATACATTATTCTTTTAGCAAGCATCTTAATTTATTTTTCTCTCTCTTTAAATTTTTTTCCTAAAAATCACTACTTTTGGAAGCTCTTACAATGCCACATCTTTTCAGGAGTATTCAGCTAGAGAGTCTTGGGAGGTGTGAGGGCATCAGGAGCTAGAGAACCCAACCCAACCCAAACCAAACCAAAGGCAACCCCAAATCCAAACAAAACCAGCACCAAAAGTCACATAAATAACTCCTTATTCTCTTACATTTCTTTGCGCAGAAGATTAGCTTTGACCCAATAAACATGAAAAGTCTCAAATCCTTTTATTAATTCATCAGAATTTAGGAGAAGCCTGGATGCAAGGATGGCTATAACAATATTCACTTCAGTTAAAATAATTCCTAATGTTTATCTGTGTTTCTTGGTTTTTGGTGGATGTTACACTAACGAGGGCTCTCTCTCCATGCTCAAAGGAARAGCAGGTCAGCTGTAATGCCCGCTGCTTTGCTGGAAAAACACTTCAACTTTCTCATGCCTATGAAATCATAAAATTGAAAAAAGGAGTAAGTGAAACCCAAATATGTGTTCTACTGACAAGAAAGCACAAACATTACTGCTAAGGTACCAAGCTGACCTGATCATTTGGTCTAGGTGATCCCAAGGTCTTTGTTTTCCTCTTCTCCATCTCTCTCCTCTGTTGTGATTGGTAGATGTCTCATGCAAAATCACCCTTGAGGTTGTTGAAGGACACTGAAGAATATCTGCAAATTGGCCTAAAACTTCAACTGTGCACATGCATTTTTTTCTTTCAAGAGTTCTACACTTACTACGATGCATTCCTAACTAGTGGTAGGTTTGGAATTTTTTCTGCAAAGTCTCAGTAAAAGTTCCCCTAAAAGAGCTGAAAAGGTAGGTTGTCAGGGTTGTTTTCTATCTTCATCCTGTGAGTCCTCCTACTCCTCTGTGAAATAGGGCATCTTCTGTGGATTGTCTAATTTGGCTGAAGTGTCTGTATTCAACATGATAAGTATCAAGAAGGACTTCAGCTTAGCTAAAAAGCCACCCTGCATTTTCAGTATGAGGCATGTTTTGAAGTCCATAAAAAGATGGAAAAGATATTCTTATGAGCATGGAAAGATTCCCATAAATTTTTGAATCAACTTTTTAGAAATGTAAGATTGACTTTTAAAAATCCCAAGCTAAGACTTTTGGATTGGTACATTGGTAGCAAGAACAGCAGTCAGGCTGAAGTTTAGCAAAAGGTAAACCCTTGCTTGAAAAAGACACTGCAAAGCATTCTCTACCCTCTTTTGAACATGCTACTGGGACTTTGAGATCACTTTATAACCAACCACTACTAGTAATTATCCACAAAACCCAGACATCAGAACTATGGAGATGAAGAAAAAATAGCCTGTGCTCTGGCCTCATAAGTAAAAAAATGGATTAGGATCCAATGARAAATGAGTTTTTCAAAGAATGGGTAGAAAAGCTGTTCCAGGGCCTTACATGACTTTGTACTCTGATATCTGGGAGAAAAARGGTGCAGGGAGTCCTTTTCTGAGGTCTCTTGACTTCACTCTTTAGGAGAGAAAAGTACTAAAAGAAATACTGAAGCTGAAGTTAGAACTCCATTGCAAACACACAGCAAGGGAGCGTTAAAGAACTTGACCAATATTTCACATAAAAACATTGGCATTTTCTGCACTAATTAGTCATTCTCCAAAACACAAGTATGACTTGATTAATATTCAAGGACAGTGAGAAATTGTATTGCAGCTCTCACAAAATCTGTGCTCCTTTCTTTTTTTCTAAAATATCAAATATCAGAGAAAAAACAKTACTTCTGCTACCATTCACTGTGCAAATGGTTTTTGGTGCTTATTACTTCATGTTGCATGGTTGGTAAAAGATCAGGTATCAGAAATATTTACACATAAAAGTAAATAAAGTATTATATTCTCACTTGAAACAGCTCAGATTTACGTTTCCAGAAATSAGTCTTGCAAGATAAAAAATCTTTCTACCATCCTTTTCTACCATCCTCCCCTGTTATTTGCCATTTTTTAAAGTTTATTTCTTAAAAACAAAGTTGGTCTTTTGTTTTCAGCCTCTTCCACCCAGTTCTTCCAGTCTCACTCACTTCAGGCTGTCCTTTTCCCCTGTGTTTTCTCAGTCAAACCTCTGCAGTCRAAACTCTTTCCAAGTGCAGTGTTGAATGCTCTGTTTTTTTTAAGCATTGGAATAATGCTAACAATTTTCATGTTGCTAATACCAGGTGTGATAARCAGCTGGTATTTTAATGTTTCCAAACTGATGGCAGCAGAGCATAAGACAGATCTGTGAGCCCACGGGTAGCACTTTTTCTTGTCTCCAATAATGCAAAGTGCTTTACAGGACACTTTATTTTGAAAAAGCCTGAAACTCAGTGAGACTACTTGCGTGTGAAGTCTAAAGCATGTATTCTAAAGAGAATCACTGCCATATTCTCTCTTAAAAATGTGTTTTCTTTGGACATRTATACTTGGCTTGATTATAACAGTTTTAGGAATGACTGGAATACCGTGAAAAGCATTTAAGGAAATAGAGCTTCAAAACAAATCAGTGTAAACTAACAAACTAACAATAGCTGGGAAGGCACGGATATAATCCTGATCCAAAAGATGGCTAAATATTTCTTCTGCTTCCAAATATTTTTCCATTTGTTTTATGGTGGACCAAAGTAAAAAAAAAAAAAAAAAAT
>NW_026623277.1:252881-298249 GCF_030028575.1 Malurus melanocephalus
TCAAACAAATTTGATTAATTTTGGCTTAGCTTGGTCTGCCTTGGTTTTCAAAGTAAATAATATGAGGGTATGGCATCCATGTGGAGCAGGAGCAGTGTTCCATATTCAGAACTCTCAGAAAAGCCCCAGGTGAGCGCTTTGTGGCCACCAGCCCCTCCCTGCTGGGGCTGCTCCTCAGCCAACTCCCAGCTCCTCTGAGCTGCGTGCACACAACTCCTCACACAAGTTTAGCTGACAGCACTCTCTAAGCCCAAGCAATATTTTTCTGCCTTTCCTCTTTCACCTGCTTTCCAAAATAGACATAAAATGCAATTGTGTAAGTCTTATTTCCTTCGGAAGCAAAACTAAAAAAGATTGCCCTCTGTGCAGTGGCTTGTAGATGCATAACCTCAATGGGAAATAAGCGTCTGGGATGAAATTAGTAGCATTTGACTGGGATGAAGCTACCAGAATTCTATAGAAATTAGCCCTTTTCAAACCTTTTCAGGTCATATTGTTACATGGTGTAAATATCCATTAATTTTTGTGTAGCTATTAATTTAATTTTAATGTTACAATGCCATTTACAATGATAGCTGGTCCAAGTATTCGAGCTTAGCAACAATTGTTCTCACTTATTTTTAAAATCCTCTCTGTAAAGCTATTGACCATAACAAGTTTTCTGGTAAATTTTTAAAACTCTTAAAAAAGGGTTAATTTTTCCAGACAAATTCTAAAGCTTTTCCATATGGAGACCTAGCTGTTAAAGATCAAATCATAAAACAGTGTCAGCTTAGTTTTCAGAGATTTTTCCTCTCTAAGTGAAAGTATGAAGCCAAGTCACAGACCAATAGGTTTTTCTTTGTCTAAATTGTACTTTGCTTTCTATACCATGGACACAAATTAGTAAAATGTGCCTTAGGAAATACCTTAGGAAATGCTCACTTTCTTTACCTTCATGTTGCATCAGAACTGCACAAAACGACCTTTAAAGAAATTCTGAAGAAAACAGTAATTTCTATCCTTTCTCAATTTTCCTATTTGTTATGTTTTTTATTACTGAAACTTTGCCATGTGTCTTTTATATACACAGTATTTTGTTGAACAAGACTTTGTTAAGGATGACTATGTTTTTTCCTGAAAATGGAGGGCTTGTTTAGCTAGCATTTAAGAAAGAATTAGGTAAATTTTAKAAAAGAATTGTCAAAAACAAGTGTCTCTAATTTTTGCTTTTGAAAAACACCATTTTTGAAGTATTATAAAACTTTTTAGACCTCTCATGTTAAAAAAAAAAGGTGTAAAGAAAAAAGGTTTTCAAAATCTGACTAGATGAGCTTGTTTGATATTACTTGGAATGAATAGTTATCTGGCTGGCACACAGTTTCTACCGTGTCCTTAGGCCATCCAATATTTTAAATAGATTCCAYAGCTGAGGATTTAGGCAGGAGAAAGAAAGGTAAAACCTTAGAAAATAAAGAAGGAAACWTTTTGTTACTAATCTCTGAATCATTTTTTTCCTCTAACAAGAAAGCAGCTGCAAATATATATTCCTATAAAAGTAAACTAATTGCTATACAAACATATACTACCAGTAATCACACTTCATTTCAGTGATGAAATATGCATGATTAAGAGGGCTCTTCGGAGTGGCAGCACACAAGCCCAGTGACAATAGTGTGCTTTATTGAATAGATAGGCAATATTTCATGATACATCCTGAAAGATGCCCAGAGCTGCAAACTTTCAAGAGAAATTAAACGCCCCCAAACTTAAACAAAAGTCCTCTAATCATCTACCATGGGTGGGTGTCTTGCTCTCACATGCTGACTCTTTAATGAGGAAGATTTGTCTGACAGTTACTTTCCCTTCCTGACTGGGGGGCCACAAGCACGATTAGATAKAATTTTCTGAGGCTGCAGTTCTCCCCCATGCTCTGATATGAACAAGTAATGCCCTTCTGCTTTTCATCTGACCTTGACAAGGGTGTTTCTCATTTCCTCTCCACTTTTTCCCTCCTAATCCTTCCTGAAAACATGTGCCTRCCGAATAAATTGGATCCAGTGTTTTTAATTGGCATCTTTCTGGTGTTTTTGCCTGTGGTTGGATTTTACAAGCTTAAGGTCCTTTTAAAGGGATAGGGGAGATGATTTCCCCTCTGACAGCATTCCGGCTGTGACCTTTGCTCCTGTTACCCTTCACCGTCTCTCTGAATGCCGGGAGTGTAGGTGCTCTGCCTGCTCGGATGGTGTGGTTTGACAAATGCCATGCTTCAAAAACGKGTCAGCAAATCAACCTTTGGCAGTGAGGTGCTTAAAAGTAGAGGCAATCAGCCTGTTTAAACACGAATTTAACAAAGCCTTTTTTTCCCTCCCTTGAGGGTAGGTCATCTTGGCCTGAGAGTGAGATATGAATGATCATTTGTTCACGGATGTCTTTCACCTATACATCAGAATAAGTAAATGACAAAAGAAAATGAGCACAGCTACAAGGAGAATTCAGGTCATTTTCAAAAATCAACAAATCAGGTTTCGGTCTGAAATAATGAACTTGCAGTCTCCAGTAGCAGTGTATTAGGTTCCATCCTGAAAATATAAATATGTTCCAAGACTTRTAGACTACTGCCTAAAGGTTGAGGTAACATTACTTCCTGACCACTTTCCTTTATTAATCAAACTGATTTTACACAGTGACTGAAAGCAGCAGATAAAATATTTGTCTTGCTAGATGAGACTAACCCTAAATTTCAGAGTTGCAGTGCTTGTCAATAAAAGATGGAGCTTTTTTTTATTCCTTTTCCCTTTATGTATGTCACTGCCACAAAAAATTAGTACTGAAGTCTGCAGGAATTACTCACTGACAAAAACTTCCACAAAATAGAAGTGTACTAATTTTTTAAATTATAACTGTATGTTCACTTCCTGATTCTTGTTAAACTGTTCTCTTTATGAGACCTCCTCCAATAAAATGTCACTTGCCCRTAATGTGCACTGTTAAATGTCACATCAGCATCCTTTGACCTTCTTGTATTTTTCAGGATGTGGCAGAATGCCTGCTGTTACAGRCAGCCTGCTGTGGGACACATGCAGGGCAAAAGTAATAGACTGCTTTTGAAGACAATGGAGATACTAAATGGTTCATGGAATTTCACTTATGGTTTGAGAAGAAAAATGGATGATTGTAACCCARAAGCAGTAGACATCTCCCTTCCACAAAGGCACGCTCCAGCCCCAAGACCCGGGTTGCCAACATGGAAAGCCAAGTCCTGCAAGACCAACAAAGAGGACGAAAATACCATTTTGTCAAAAGATCAAGGAGGCATTCACGTTGACATTCTCACTTAAAATAGTTGCTTCAAAATGCTTTGATCAGACTTGTTTTCCTCTGTAAAAGTTTTGTTCCAAAAAGTTTTAAGCCAGGGCTAGGGAGAGGAGGGTGTTAATGATSAGACCCTTCTATCAGTAGAGACATTTCCCTGAAAAGATGCTACAAGGAAAACAAGCATCACAATGCTTCGGCTTTTATTTACTTGAGCTGTATTGAGGGTGAAAAAAGGCAAAAACAGATCCATCCCTTTATCAGGAATTCCTGTGGCATTATGAAAGGATAAAGAACCTGACAGAATTCAACAGGCTAATTTAATAAAAGGTTATTAGAGAGAATTCTGTAGCCTGTCTTAAGAGCTGGTTTCCTAGCACTGTTGAAATTCCATTCTGTTGCAGTAATTTCCATACATAGAAGAATATTCTTATGCTGTCTTATCAATTTTACTGTTTTCTTATTCTTTATTGAAAGAACACTAAATGAAAAGAACACAGCAAAACTGCTCAGGGAAAACAGCCGGTTTTAATCATTCCTGCTCCTTGTACCTCACCATATCACACAGAGAGGAAAGTAGCTTTAAGACAAATATGCCACATTAAAGGGCCAGCATGCAGTTTTAAGATTCAGAGGCTAAGTTTTTAGGGATTTGGAACTGCTGGGGTRTGGGCCATTGAGGGAAGAGAGAGATTGTCTTCGCTTAAATTTGGCATAATCACATGGAAAAGGTGGCGCTGGACCAAAATTTTAGAGAATGAAAAAATTTYCTTCTGACTCCCCAGATCCTGATACTGCACTGAACTTTGCATTGGTTGGGTCATACTGACTAACAAAAGTTTGGGGATGCAATCTCTCTATCTCATTCCCTTAAATGTCCAATATTCATGTTCAGTATGAGCTACTCAGGACAGGGACCAACTGCCACAGAGCTCCCACCTTAGTCAGCACCTCAGGAACAGATTTCTGTGTGCTGTTAGCAACCTGGCTTCCAGAAATGGAGAACAACTTATGTATATTCGTGTCATACACCTGATGAAATCAGCCCTGCACTTCAGCAAGGCTCCCACAAGATCTGCTTTCAGGACAACTCTGAACAGTGCCAGCTGGATGTCCAATGCAACCACACAAAGACTCAAGGGTTTGCCCAGTGAACTGGTGAAATCACCCCAGAGGTTGTGCATCCAGAACCGTTTGATCAGAGTCATCCACCTACTAAGGAGAAAAAGTAAAATAAACCCAAGAATGTGAATCAGATGACTGGAAAAAGCTACTTTGTGATCAGAGGTTTTCATCACTCTTGCTTTTTGTTTCCAATTGATTTTTATTCTACTGTCATGAGCCAACAACAAAAATTGTCAAGGCCATCATAATTAGATTTAGGTATCTCTCTGTCCATTGTCAAGTTCTTAGAGTAAAACCAGAAAGAAAGAGCTGCAGCACTTCTTAGAACAAAAAGCTCCTATTATATACATTCTCTTTTAGAAATACATCATCTGAACTTCATCTTGAAAGAAACATAGAGATTTCATTCAGTAAAGAGCCTGTACTGAACTTTATTGTTGCAAAAGTTTGGGTCCAGAAGTAATCACTGAACGTCTTATGCAGTGAAAAAACAGGCACATGATTTTATCTTGGCATAGGGAGGAATGGTCTTTAAAATGTAATTTTCAAAAAAAAACAGGAGCAGATTCATGCCAAGGAAGACAATCAGTTTAAATGAAACCAATTTACCACGGATAAGCAGCATTCATAGTGGTAACACTGACCCTAGATATCTTAGTGCTTCTGAGTTTGTATTCTAAATCTGAAAGATTAGAAAAGCAAGCCCATTTTCTGGCTACCATGGAAAAAAACAACTCCAAACCCAAAAAATAATACTTTGATATACAACCATTTACCTTCAACTCTGAGGAGGAAGTCACACATCTGTCACTAACGAGAAGAGGGATGTAACTGTGGTATTCTCTCCATGAATCTATCAAATAAATTTAYAGACTTCTGTACTATGTATCAGGAAATAGAAGGAAAAATCATTTCAAAAAGGTAAAGCAGCACTCACAAGACTTCTTCTGCCTGCACAGTATCATATATACCTCAAGAAATCAAAAACTTGAGGGAGGAGACAGCGTGAATATCAGGCTGGGACACATGCCCACCATTGGACTGACTTTCTGCAGAGATATGGATAAGTTATTAAATAYCATATTACATATAGCCAAGTTCTATTTTAACTGCATACATTTATTCCTCCTGATCAAAGTACCTATTGTCAGGGACTTACCTGACACAGTAAGCCTTTAATAAGAAAAAAAAGAAAAAAGCAGAAAATAAAGTTGTATTTTCAGGCCCTGCAGGTAGATAAACTTTAGGCAGTGAAGCCCTGTGAGTAATGCCTGTGCAGCACACTGAGTGGTGTGCTCCAAATGAGATCACCATTCTCCTCCTGGAACGGAGGCTGGGGATGAGGTGAGCCAGAGGGCGGACAGATGTGARTGCAGTGGGGAGGGGGAAGAGGAAGGAGAGATGGAACAGGCAAATGTGGAACATGCACAGAGCACTCAAGCACTGCACATTATGCTCTTCAGCACTTTTTCTATCTCCACTGACATCCCAATACCTTTAGACTGAGGGGGGCAATCCTCGTTACAATGCTGGCAAATTAAGTTATTTTTAAAGAAAAGCTAAACAGCTGGAAGTCTTAAAACATCAAGGGAGAGGAGGAAAAAAAACCTAAAAAAAAAGCAAATCTAAAGTCTCTGGATTTCAACACAGGCATGAATGTGATATTCATGAGGAATAAATGCCATGCTGTCACAACCAGTGAGTCACGCCTGCCGTGACTGACACAAATGGTGAACACAGTTGGAATCTAAATCTTCAGGACAGAATTAAGGCCTGAATGTGGCTGAGATTCTGCTCTTTGAAAAAAGAGATGTGGCTTAAGGAATCTGTCCCTCAGATCCTTGGGGGGCTCAGAAAGCATAACTGACCGCAGATAAAATAATTTCTCCAGCTCAYACACAAAATATCAGGGGCATGTAAGACTGGGCAGGAATTAAAATTTCATTTCACTTCAAGAAATGAAGAAAACAAGTTTAGGACTATCAGATTCCTTATCAGAACTGTATCTCTTTGGTCTGGAACCTTGCATGGACTCTACCAGAGATTGCCAAGCCACACAGCTCTTGCAATGCTTTGAGACACCTTGCTTCCACTGGCAGTTCCCTTAACCTTAACCCTTCTCTGTTCTTTAACCCAAGGAATTTGCACTCTTAGCCAGGAAGAATGCTGTCATGGAAATTTCATCCCATTTATCCCATTTTGCAGTGATGATGGATGCCTTCTTTTTTCATGGTACTCTTCAAATCTGCAATGCTTATTTACACAATGATGCTGCAGCAAGGTTCAAAGACTAACTTCATGGTATTGTTTTATACTTTCAGTTTATGTAATTTCATGCTTTTTCTACCCTTCAGTTTAACTGACCCCAACCTTGGGATGATTTAAAGAYGACACCAGAATGCCCTTTTTATTTTTTATTCATCCTCTGTAACACTGCCTTTTCCTTCCCTCTGACCTAAGAATTTAATTTTTTTTATCTTTTTTCAAGGAACAGTTTGTTATCCTCAAAAATAAACCATTGACTGTCAATATGAGRAGATGGAGAGGCATGGCGAGAACATACTGTGAAGCTGAATGATACTGCAATTACTTTTAGTTCTGTTTTCTGCCCTGTTTTCTATGTTTTTGTCCCTAATGTTTCAATAAGATGCACAGAGCAGACCTTTTAGTCCCAGCTCTGCCTTTCTGATAATGTGGAAAATGTTATGGTTTTGTTTGCTCAAATGCAGCATAAATATTGCATGGCTTTYAAGTGTGAAAATACTGTCTTGAAACATCAGAAGGTGAAAAAAGCTATACTGTATGCAGGACTTGCTTGCTGGTGTGTTCGAGTGACCATCTGTGCAAATCCTCTATTTCATCCACACACTAAGAACTGTCCCTCACAGAGATGAAAGCAGAACACTCCCCATCTTCCAGGAAACTCCTGAAGAAGTCTTCTCAGCCCCTGGCATAGTGCCATTTCAAGACAAGCTATTAGCCAGCAAATCCAGAGGCTAGCAGATCAGGCCACCGAATTTTGAAAGATTTCCTCGAGTAGATGGCTGAGATGCTGCCWAGCATGCTGGTGAAGTTTCAAACTGAGTCTCAGCAGCAACCTCAGACCTGACAAACTTCTCACAATGTCACCCAAGGCCTTTTCTCATTTTCCATATTTTCTCACTTAAAATCTCTGCATACCTGTTGCTCAGAGTGGTTAAGGACTCAGGGCTTGGGAAGGTGGTTCCAGGAGAGCAGGGTCTCTTTCTGAAATCTCACGAACCACAGTGTACTTCAGTGCTCCTGAACACAGCTGCCTCTCCCACAGCTGGAGGAGCGTGCAGCCACATGAGGCACATTGTGGCTGACCCCACTGTTATACTGCTCTTTGTGACCCTAGGGGTTAATGGCAYGAGGGAATGAAAAAATCCCAAACCTCGGACAGCACAAACAAAGAGAGACACAAACTTCACCACAATMCACTTGTGGATCCCAGTGGAATTGTGTGGGTTGTTGGAAATTTAATGGGTTTGCCAGCCTGTTGGTCATTAAAAATAACTTATTTTAATGCAAATGGCACAGCAGCTTCACTGACAATAAATGATCATTCCAAATTTGTGCTACAGAGACAAAGGTTGGAATTGGTGGATTTTTAAGTTATAGTTAAAACTCTACTTGCAACTTACAAAACAATCTGTGCTGAGWTGTAAAATACCACAGCAAAATAATTTTTTTTTCCTTTTTGCATTCTGCCAGCACTTAACACTTCTACTGGTAGCTTCTCATTTTTAAAAAGACATTCTTTCCCCTGCAAACACCTGACATAACACAGCCTGCAACACAGGAAATAAATATATCCATGATGGATACAACGTGGTAAACACTGCTCACTGCYCTTGTGCCACAAAGAAAACACAGATACATTCATGCACAGAGAATGCCCATATTCATGCCACTTGTTATGCTACTATTTTTAGTTCAACCCTGTAGTTAGATTCTCTATTTTCAATAGTAGAAACAGGAGAAACTTTTTCCCTGAAATCTGTTTCAAGGTCCTTGGGAATCACATTAGATTAAAGACACTGTCCAGCAATGATTTGAGAGCAATAAAAAAAATCACAAAATTAGAAATACAGCTTGCGTTTTACAGAAGGCTATGTCATGCACTAGAGATGGGAGTATTTATACAGCTAATTCTTTATACAATGTTTTTGGTTTCCTATGAAATGGACAACTCCATCTATGAGACTAATGCATTCACACATGTTAGAAAAATATTCACTGCATGAACTAACTAGTAATCTGCTACACTGGACTCCTTGCCTTTTGGAATCAGATAAATCATGAGGTACCAGGGCAGCCCTGTCCCGTTCAACAGATTTCATCTTTACAGAGACCAACCTGGATTAAAAGTGCAATGGAAAACTATTCTTCAATGCTTTGTTTCTACAGTGGCTCTAGAAGGAATTAGGCTCATAATTCAGGGTTCTGGTGTGGTTTCATTGTGTTATATATTTTTTAACTTAAATCAAGCAGTTACTGTGCAATGAATGAGTGACAAAATAACAGCAGCTCCAAACTTTTTCTCAGGTTATACTGGTTAAATKTCTCTGTATAGCATTTCTTCAGCCTCGAGGCAATGTTAGCAAAACTTCAATCTATTCTTTTACATGATGGTGCCAGGCCTTCAATTTTTGGATGGGATTGCATGAAAGCTGCGGTATGGTTCATGGTGTTTGCACTACAAAAGCCAGTTTTAGAATAAGGRTTTCCACAGAAATACATAGGATTTTTAAAAAATACCTATTTATATTTCAACATGAGGTGCAGAAATTGAGGAATTTCAGCTCTCTGTCACAAAATAATCTTTTAAATCAACTCCCAGCAAAACAGAATAACAATTTCTTCTCTGATGAACTTGAAGGTGTTTTCAACGATTTGAGAAGAACATTATAAAAAGTAGAGCACTGTTTTGATGCATATTACACCAAGTAGCATACTTTAGTAATGTRTATCTTGAACACATTTCAACATCTTGGAAAAAGATAAACAGTTATTTAGAAAAGCTAATTAGATATGACAAAAGTAAAATTTGAAAAAATGATTAAAAAATATATTTTTTTAAATACATATGTTTTCAAATTGTACAACATACGTTTTTCATATTGGCATTTTTTTCTAATATTTATTCTAAATATGCTGTATCTTTATATGCATGGTGAAAATTGGGTAGAACATGTGTTTGCAAAGAGAATTTTTTTTTAGCTTTGTAAAATACCTAGAGAAGTAGCAAGACTGGATGTGGAAATTAAAATAAACCTCTAGAAAAGAACATAATAAATACCTCAGGTGCATGCTATTTGTTAGCTATGGCTTTGGATCTCTGCAGTCTGCTGTGAGCTATGTGACCTAGAAGTAAAAGAAGAGCTTCTGTTTTTATACTCTGACAGATTTAGGAAGTATGGTAAGTCAAACAATGAATGCTCTTTTAATAGTCACAAAACCACAACTATTTCCTTGGTTTTGTTCACCCCTAGMAAATTAAAACTCTGATTTCATTGAAATTATAGAGGAGGTAAGATTTTGTCCAGTATCCACACCAATCTGCCAGTTTAAAGGACGAGGAAGTTTGAGATCCCCTGGGTTTTCMGTCTTTGAACACAGAAACATAAAAAAGTGAGCACCAGACTTGCTGCTTGCTTCCCAGACAGTCTGTGACCCCAGCAGTCTTCTGGCCCCTGTGCACCTTGACCCCAGCTGCTTTCATGCCTGACATACAGGGCAGAGCAGACACTTCTACATGGAAAAAGCTTGCACAGCAGCATGGGCTTGCTCAGGTTTAGCCAGCGAGAGAAACCGGCTAAATTGACAAGCGCAAACCTGCTGGTTGTGGCTGCGCTGCATCCACCCTCTCTCCCCCTTCCTCTCCACRCAAGAGGTCCCAGAAGCTGTGAAAATACCGAATCCTGGTGCTTTTTGTTTTTAATCAGGGGGAGAGGAGGTGTGGGGGGAAGGGGAGTTTTGGCAGCCAGCAGAACACTCCACCATGCTCTGACGGGAAGGACTCGTCCGGCAAGCAAGGACAATAGCTCACTTGTGCCAGGCCCGGCCACATCACTGTCACACAGGAAGCGTATCCGAAGGTCACAAGGAGCAGACTACTGCCCAACTATATTTTCACAGGAGGAGATGTAAACCTGATGGATTGAAGGAACATTACACATTGGTCCTTGCTGGGAGGTTGGTCATATACAATAACAAATTTGCAGTTAAAGAGCACAGGGGTTTAATGAGCTTCCCTTATTTCAAAGAAATTCTTTCCCCTCACCCAAATTTGGGCTTTTTCTTTCTGATTCAGTGCTAGAATACTACAGCACCTCAGTTACAATCCTAATTGAGCATCACAACTAGCATGATGAATAACTACTCTGTTGGAAAATTAATAAACCAAATTAATTGGATTTCAAAGCAAGGTGGGTGAGGGGAATTGCATGAAAATTTGCTGTTCCAGCCTACAGAGAGTATTTTATAGCTCTCTGGCCAATAATTTATATAAGTGATATCTTTGTGAAGTCATTTCTCCCACAAGACTCCAAGTCACAGGATCTGCCATTTGTGAATGCACAACCTTCTCAAACTCCTGGTTTTCATTGAAATGACTTGCAGGAATTTCAGGAGAGAATGAAACCTTTCTTTAAACTTCACAAGAATTTTAGAACATGTCTTAGAAGGAGCTTTCTGTTGATAGATAGYATAGAAATATAGGTTTAAGGAATTGCCTGCTTGGACAAGTTTTATTTCATGCAACCAACAAGGAACTTTCTTCTGGAAAGATAACTTCCCAATACTTCCTTAATGCAAACAAGAAATAAATTACTTTCTCCCAAAATAAATGAAAGATGGTAATTCAGAACCAATGTCCTCAAATCATACAGTTGTAGCATAAGAGGATTGGAACAAGATCAAAATCCTGGCACCCTCCAGAAACACAGAATTAAGGTGAGCATGCCTAGGAAGTGATCTGCAAGCCACACTACATAGGAAGGAAGTTATTCCCTCCCCCTTACCTTTAAAACAACTGTTCCTGCTGTTTTGATGTGGTGAATATATTTTTAATCAATCCTGATAAAAGGAGAAAAAAAAAGCAGAAGCAGACMTTTCAGGAGCCTGAAAGGATTAGTACTAGCAGCAGCAGTAGTAAATCCCACAAAGCACCCATGGGCCAGCAGACATCTATGTATATGGATGTGGCAATCTATCTGCCAGGCTTCTGATCCAGCATGCAGTGTCCAAACCCATCAGATGGTCTGTAGATGACTTCTCTTGACTAATTCATGCAGGTTCCTTGCAGAATACAAAGGTGAAAAGCYTTTCACAGTGGTTGCCAGGTGCTGCAAGAACTGTAACTTCTGCCTTCAGTCATTCACATAGTCATTCATAGTCCTGAAAAGGTAAAAAAGAATAAGCTGACACAACTTAGGGGACAAGTCATGTACAAATGTGTGCTTCTACAACATGACTAGCACAGTATACGTGCCAAATAGAATAGATGACAAATTCATGACAATTTTTTTTTTGAATACAAGTGTGAAAACTCATGCCAGCCTCCAGGACAGGAAGAAACCACAGAATTTTGTCAGATAGCTGTTTTCTTTGTCTTCCAGTGAAGCTCTAGGCAGCAGAGATGTGCTTTTGTCCTGAAGAACAGACCATTGCCAAGCTTCTGTTGTGCACGTAGAATTCAGAGTTTGTTTATGTGTAGCTGGTGTTACATCTTGGTTTGCTACCCAGTCTGAGATCAACCTTCCAAGCGATGAGCCTAGACCAACCAGGATTTTAGAAGGCTTCTTTCTTCTGTAGCCTGGCTGAGTATTCTCATACAGTAAACACTTTTGCCATTCTCCTCCTTGTTAACTTACTCCAGCATAAACCCAGTGATGAGGAAAAGGAAGTCCCTCTTTTCATGCAACATTGTTCTCCTCCTGGAATTTGACTAAATTCAGGAGGGTTCTCACTAGGTTTAGCCGAGGAAAGGTGGCCTGGCACTTCTCTAGTCTCACTTTCTTGGAATTGTTCAGTAAAACATTAGCCTACTTACTTCACCCAGACCCTTAGACTGGATTCAGAAAGAGGTTGTGCTATGGTTCCAGGGCACCACAGGATTATCCTTAGCCTGCAATAGCCATCCCACAGCTTTACGGAAATACCAGTAGAATACAGACCATACCTCTGATCAGCAACAGGCTGCTCAACTGCGATTTTATGATTAAATGAAACAGAATGTTTCTTCAATTCTTCAGGCTCTTACTTATGTGTCCTCCCACTTGTCTTTGCGGAGGAATTAATTTTGTTTAGGAGGGCTCATTTTTTGGTATTCTTACTTGTGAGCTAGACTTGATGCACTATTTCAAGTGACTATCACTTCAAGCTGCTAAATCTAAATTACTTCATATTTTTTGGTGTTTCAGACACCTACAATTCATTCTGTCTTCCTTTCTGTTCTCTTTTGTTTCCTTCCCACCGGTTTACAACTACAATCACTACTCTATATTCTTGGTAACAAATAACAAACATCGGAAAAATAGAGAAAGGTTGATAGTGGGAGACACAACCATTTGGCTTACAACWGTCCTCTAAACACCTACTGAAAAATACCCAAATATCTGCATTCTTGGTTGTTTATTCTCTGTATCTCTTTTATACACAGTCAGTAATATTCCCTTATGGAATGAGGCTTGACCTCCAGTTTTGAATCTATATCAAATCTCAGTGGTATGCATGAGTTATTAAGATTATAACCCAATCYAACAAATAAATTATAATTATCTCAGCAAACACACCTCTCTAAAGGACTAGAGAAGTGGGGAAGAAAAGATGGGTCAYGGAGCAAAGGAAAAAGTTAGGTTTAGCTTGGAAAGCAAGTGGCATGCTCAGCATCAACTACCATGAGAAATAATTWCATTACTAATGGCTGTTGTCTTGAACTAGACATGAGAAAGTTATAGAACATGTGAAGTCCTCAACAATGATTTCTGATAGCATATAAATTTCTTAAAGTATTTTTGATACCCTACATTGCTTTTTTTGGTTGTATTTTTGACTTTTTATACTTGTGGTATTTTTTGTTTGCATATTTCAACCTCTGACACTTGGTGTATAGCTGTCTGAAAAATCTTCTTTCCCACAAGTATTTCCCCAGTATTCAGACAAAAAGAAAAAAAAWWTCACTGCACAGAGAACCATATTTTATTTATTTAATGATGAAATWAAATGGGAAGCAAAAGCAAGTGTCAATACATCAGAACCGTAGAGCTGATTTAACTCCATGTAGTTTTACATAGGGTAGAATGCCACTTAACAAGAACTTGTTCAAAAGCCTTCACTTAAACTTATATCACTTTATTTGAAGAAAATAAAGGGAAGACCTATTTCCATTAAGTTTTCAAGGAATTATTTTTCCATTCCTTTTTTCCTTTTTTTTTGGTGGGAATTCAGAGAGGAATAAAATTTCATGAAAGCATTCCCAGATGAAAACATGGCAGATGAGGAAATAATARTACTGGTTTGGTATAATGGACTTTCTGGGAGGTTTTCATTACAGAGGAGAAAACTGATCTTTTCTCAACTTTTGGTGAACTTTGCAGCATATTTGAAAATTTGTAGACACAAATTAAAGAAAACTTGAAGAACACAGATATCAAGTCCTCAGTAAAAGAATGCAACATTTGAAAAAATGAAAATCTAGCATTAAAATTTCTTAATTATGAATGTGACTGTATCACACTGCAAAAATAATCCTTGCCTATTCTGAACTATACTGCATAGTTTCCTTAAACTTCTTCTAAAGCAGCTACCAGTGCCAAGTACCGGATATGAGATGGGATGGCCCACTGGTCTGAATAATTTCTTTGAACAAATGCCAGTCTTATGGTTTAACCTCAGACAGAAATTACCACATAATCACTCGATCACTAACCTTCCGTTTGGATGGAGGAGTGAATCAGAAGGGGAAAAGTAAGGAAATGTGTGGGTTGAGGTAAAAATAGTTTAAACAAAAAAATAATAGAAAGAAAAACAAAAAGAGAAATAAAATGCATGAAAAACTAGTTATGCAAATGAAGGGGAAGAAAATAAAGCTTTACATATACATTTAACAAAAGCCATCTTATTTGTCAACACTAAGGGATCTACCATTCAGGCTGTCTGTGCCACATCAAAACTTTTAGATACTGTATACAGGGGTAAGGTTCCTGCACTGAACTTAAAAAATTAGCTGGGGAAAACAGTTTTTGCCTCAAGCAAAGGCAGACCCATTTGTGATAACACATTTACTCGACCCAAGTGACCAGGGTTTCCTACTTGAGCTTGCTGTGCAACCAGTGTGACTCATTCCACATACCATTAGTAGCATCAGCTGCATGATGTGTAAAGAAGACCCTTCCGTGGTCAYCCACCCCAGCACTGGCAGTCGGGGTGCCAGGAAGAGCTATACTTCAGTGCCCATCACTTCCTGAGCAGCTTGAAACCCTTCACAAGCTTCCAATATCTCCTTTTCAGTTGGAGTATAATGGGCCTCAGATCCTCTGAATGCCTGACTCCAAAGCCCTAAGGGATTGACCTGGAGTTTCCCTAGCTATGTTCAGTCGGAGTCTCCAGAAAAGACCACCTTCCCCAGGGGCAGTGTAGAACACATTGTTTACAAGTTATGGATTATGAATTATCACCCATTTAGTTAATTCAAAGGCTTRTTGTTGCTCACAGCCCCATTTGAAACTGATTTTCTTCTCAGTTCCTTGATAGAGAGGGCAAACAATCAGACTGTCATTTGGGATGTGCACTCTCCTCAACGCCTAAGAAAACTTGCCTCCTTTTTTCTAGTTGCTGGRAACATTGCTGCTATCTAGTTTATCCAGACCACTGGGACCTGACTTTCATCTTGTCACTTTATTCCTTAAAACTGGATCTCCTGTGCAGGTTCCTTTGATGTCACTTTTGTTTAGTGCAAAACCAGACCATTTTCTTCCCATTTTTCTTCTCATAAACCTCTCCTGCTGTGTTGCTCCATACAATGGTGTCATCAATGTATTCCAGCTGTCCTGGAACTTCACCCTACTGCAGTGCAGATGCTGGGGCTGTTTCCACCCCTGGCTCAGTCGGTTCCAGGTCTGCTGGACATCCCTCCAAGTGAAAGCAAACTGTGGCCTGCACTCTGCTGCCAGAGGGATTGAGAAACTGCCTCAGCAGTGACAATGGTGGCACCACTTGGCTGCCTYTGATTCCAGCTCCTACTGAATTTCCAAAAGGCCTGGAATGGCATCACTCACAGACAGAGTCTTGATTCAGGCCACAATTCGTACTGCCAGCCTCCATTCTTCATCAGCCTTGGCACTGACTATATGGGGCCATTGAGGGGTCAGCAGGTCCTGCTGGGCACTCCTCGKCTCTACAGCCAGTGAACACCTCATGGGTCGGGATCATGGAGTCTGGGTTGGAGCAATGTTTCCTCCCATGCCCCGCTCTGGAAGGATCAGCACCTGCTGCTCTTCAGCCTTCAGCAACCCCATAACACAAGGGTCCTCTGGGAGAGCAGGCAAAGCAGTCAGATGCTTTATTTCCTCTGTCTCCAAGGCAACCACATCAAAAGCCAGCTGCTATCATCCTCTCCTGGAATAGTCTTTTCTGSGGATGCCACTGGGCCAGTSACAATGGGGTGCTTTGGCCACTCATTCTGAATCAGGCTTACTTCARACTCCCACAAGGAAAGTCAGCTGTTTGGATCTCCCTGCCACTGCAGAAATGGGTTCTGCTCCTGCAAAGCCTGATGGCATTAGGGTACTCTCTGCATCAGTGTCTACCAAAGCCTTGTGTTCCTGTGGGGCTGCTCAAATCCACACAGTCCAGTAAACCTGGCTGTCCCTTTGCTCCACCTGGCTGAAGGCAAGGTACCTCTAAATCCTGCTCATAGTACTCATTACTGACTTCTTGTAAATACAAATCAGAGTACCTTTATTAAGGTCAGAAATAAAACCAGGCCTTCCCATCTGTCTGGGAACTGCACACTGAAAACCAGAGCAGCAATTTTCATTGAAGAATACTGTTTTGTGATTGGTTTCCCTACAACTCTCATAGCCAAACCTCTAGGGTCAAAGCAGRTTTTCCATCCCTGTTCATCATGTCTCTCCACAGTCATGCAGGCAAAACTATACAGTGGTCCATGGTGTGTGCCCACTGTATCCTCTCTCCTGAGCAGAAGAATACTTGCTCCTAATTAAAAAAGATACTGATCTGTACACATGTGCGGAATATCCTCTTCAAACTGTGGGAACCCCTGGGACAGCTTCTCCACAGGCAACATGCAGGCCTGGAGGGAAGAAGAGAGACTTTCTTGGTACTGACAGAGTTGTCCAGCCAATTTAATCACCATTTTGTCCCTCAGTGTCCTTCCAAATAATTACTGCCAATGAGTTTGCATAGGACAACGCTCTGCCCCACAGGTACCTCACACAGGTACTGTAAACAGGACTTCATATGGATAACTGTTTGTTGTCCAGGTCATCATAAATCTAATTCCCTCAGGTACTAAATGCATCTCTCCACGGTGGTTCACTTGCCTGGGGAACATATAACATTTTCCTTGTGTATATATTATGGTTTATTTACAGGGACACAGCATCAGAAGAACAATCACTAAAAATCTAGCATTCCACTTTATGATAATCTCTGTATGCTCAGCTGAATTACACAGGCTTTGTAGGCATGCACTGCTTGAGACATAAGGGAATGAAGCAGTTTAGTGCTTTGTGGTTAAATATTTGTTTATTCATGCAGATAATGGTTAATGTTTAAAGTCTAAACCCAACTACTAAAGAACAAGCAATTCAATGCTCATCAGACTGCAGAATTCCAGGTCAAATTACCTGAATGTGCTTAACCTTGATGGTATCAAGATGACAACAGCAACTGCAAGCTAGCTGGGAATAATGTGGCTCAGAAATATAGTACTGGTGAAGCCCAACAACATTTCCAAACCCAAATTTTATTCCCTGGGGACATCTGTATTTCTTAAAAAAAAWTTTWAAAAAAAGAGGCTAGGGAAAAAAAAGAWGAAAAAGGGAGAGATTTTCTCATGCAACAGTGGTGACTTGGTGACTTCCATTTTATCAAAGCTATGATCTTTTATTGAGACAAAGATGTTTTAAGCACTACAGTCACCAATAATTAAGCACATACCTAAGCACTTTTCTGGTCTGGAGACAAAATGAGACTTGAGACTTTTGTTCAGTTCTTTTCTTGTGTAGCATTACACATCTATACTAATGGCATACATTAAGTCTGACACGAATCAAGAGATAACTTGGTTTTTGAAGAATCATCTGTCCAAAAAGAAAATCCCATCACAACCTGCYTATTTTACTTAATATTTAAAAGCCATCTAAGTGAACTGTCTGGTTTAATAATTACTGGAATTAGCTCAAAATGGAAAACATATTCACAAGAATTAAGCAGATTCTGTTCTCCTACTCAAGTTAATTGCTAATTTTTAGAAAGTATCCAGAAAATGTTCAAAACACAGACCAAAGAAGAGGAATGCACATTTTTAGAGGGAAGATTCTGAGCTGGTATCCTGAGACCAAGAGCAGCCAGATGCCATGTAAACCTCTGTTTATCTGGACATTCAGCTTATCACAGCTGGCTCAAGGTCAACCTCTTGAGGCAGAAATAGGCCTAAAACCAGAGAACCCTCTGCCTGTTCCCACATTTCCTTATGAAAAAAAAAAGCAAATACAAAAGCAATGGAAGTGTTTACTAATGAGTCTGTAAGGAGCAGTTCTCCATGCCTCATCTACACTTGTGAAAATAAATAAGAGGTATATTTGGTCTTTTCTAGAATAAGTCATCATTTTGCATAACACAAAACTAGTGCTCTGACTATTTAGTGACAAATCTGACTTAAATTAGAGCTTCTTAACTATATTTCATTACCTTTGACATTGAAACTAACCATCTGTGAGTAAGGCACCTTTCTTTCTGAGCAGATGATTTGGGATACAATGACTAACTTGTTCCTGATGACTTCTTGGAAGCTGAGTTAGTGGAAAGCATGTTTATTTATAAGTTATTAACAAATTAATTCTCAAATAACAGGAAGAATAATGCTGAAATGGTYTGCCCTTGCAAAAATATGGTATTTCTCGTTCTGATCTTCAAAAKCTCTGTAACTCATACAGCCTTTGTAGACCCTAACCTTTAATTAAAGAAGAAGAAAGATAYTGTAGTGTGAAGAGCCAGATGCAACTCACTCTACTTATAACACTCACTTGTTGCCATGATGAGGGTAAACTGAGCAGGCAACTCTCAATATTCTTTCTTCCTTCTCCATGCCTTCTAGTCTTCCTAAAACAAACAGGGGTCCCAAGTCCATGGCCATGCATTTTTGCAAGTGTTTGCATGGGGTCACAAAGAGAGATGTAGGCACACAGCAGGGCATTGAGATGTAGTTTCCAACATTCCTTGAAATATACACTGGCTGCATTGTGCTGCTTAGTGGAGCCCAGCCAGCCTTGTCCAGATTCTTCTGTTTTCCAAGAAGTTGCATTTAGATCTTAAATTGCTTATAAACCTTTTTGACTGACTCCACTTGGCACGTAGACACCAGAATATCTCTCCTGATTGTTTCCATAGCAAATGGACAGGACTTTATGCTATGATTTGACAYAGCCAATTCACTTTGCTGGTATGCCAATTTCTCATTTTCTCATGAGGTTATAGGTTCAGGTGATGTCACCAAACACATGTACAATATATCCAAAATCAGATTAATGGCATGACATCTTTCAAATGATGGGAAATTGAAAACTGGAAGCATCTTTTGATTCAGTAGGAAAACAACAGAGTGCAACTCTGAAGTTGTTAAATTAACCTTTTAAAATACCATTTAATGACACTTTTTAAAAAACTGCTGCCTTGAAGTAAGTGACTACAATTTCTTCCTTACAATTTTTCAGATGATTTCAAAAATATTTGTRTCTGCAGACTAAGGGTATGTAAATTCTCAAAGAATTTCACTAGGGAAGAAGCATTAGATCTCTTACTTTGATATTTCAGAATCCTTTCCCAGTTAGTTGAAGAGCAGATTCAAACAGCGAAATCAGGTGTTATAAAAAAATAATTGAAATCGAGGCCTGAGTTTTCTTATGAGCCTTGATGTCTGGTACCTGTAAGGGACTTGATGAAAGACAATTCTATTTCTTATGTTTGAGATCTGGTGTAACTTTCTTCTTCCCCTGCTTCTTACTTAGTTGTCATTGTAGGAATACAATAAATCAAAAGTGGTGCTACAGAGATGGTGTCTCTGATATGGCAATGCAAACAGTGTTAAGGGAGATGGGGCACAGACAGGACAGACTGCAGTCATATCACTGCAGTCATATCACTTCAGCAATAGCTTTCACTTCAGGAATAGCTAATGAATTGTTGGTTTTGACTGTGATAGAGTTAATTTTCCTCACAGTAGCTGGTATGGGACTATGTTTTGGACTTGYGCTGAAAACAGTGTTGATAATACAGAGATGTTTTTGTTATTGCTGAGCAGTGCTTACACAGAACCAAGGCGTTTTCTACTTCTTTTATCACTCAGCAAATAGGCTGGGGGCACACAAGCAGTTGGGAGGGAACCAGCTGGGACTGCTGACCCCAACGATCCCAAGGGATATCCCATACTCAATAGTGTCATGTYCAGCATAGAAAACTGGGGACAGAAGAAGGACTGGGAGGATGTTTGGAGTGATGGTGCTTGTCTGTCCAAGTCATTGTTTTCATGATGAGGCCCTGCGGTCCTGGAGACAGCTGAACACCCATCTACTCATGGGAATCAGTTAATTAATTCTTTGTTTTGCTTTGCGTGTGTGCACAGCTTCTTTTTTCSCTGTTAAACTGTCTTTTATCTCAACCCACAATTTTTCTCATGTTTTTGGTTCCGCCATCCTGCTGGTGCTGGAGTGAGCAGGTGGCTGTGTGGTACTTAGTTGCCAGCAGGGTTAAACCATGACATGTCCAAAAATGGGACTATTTAAAAAAAAAAAAACAACAAAAAACCCCCACAATTATCAACATGTACATGTGGATAAAGTCTGCAATCTGACAGCTGGTCCCTGCCTAAGGGACTACCATTGCACGTGGGCATTTGCACACRTTGTTTGTGGCCATTCTGCAGGGATATCATTGTCCATGGCCATTCCAAAGAGATATCCAGAAGATCACCGTCTTTTTAAGCAGATGTAATCATTTACTTGCCTCAAATAGGTGAAGCCCTTGGAAGAAGATGTTTCTCACTCAAGTATTTCAGGACATGCATCTGTGTGTCTTTAATGGGGTGCAAGTCATATATTTWGCCCTTGACCATGTTTGCACGTCTGTGTGCTGCAGCTCTGAAAGTCTACAGGGAGCTGTTTCTGGAAGCCCAAAGTGCTGCTCACGCATTAATCTCCTGGTGGGTGGTCTAGCACACACACACMGGGAGTCTGCCGGGTATTTCATGGCTCCACCCATGCAGCCGCCACCGCATTATTCAGCCTTAGGCTGGAGGGCAGATCATGGTGTCTGGTGTCAGAGTACAGGGGCTTAAAACTGGGAACAAACCCTAAATGAGTTTAGAGAACATTTCATATGCAATGTGAAATGGAGGACAAGGGATAGGAAAAAATCATCTCATTACAGGTATCTGGAACATCTTAGCATGAAAAGAAAATTACTGAGTTACAGAAAAACAAACTGCTTCTCATTATGTGATTTTGGGAATGTCCATAAAACCACAGTTTTGCGGAAGAGTAGCCCCTCTTGCCTTTCAAAAATCTGTTTTTCCTCAGAAGGCCTCTCACACCAAGCCCCAGTGCCTAAAGGGAGGGTTTATGTATGCACAGAAAGCTTTATAGTGCATACTATATTTTCTCTATATTAAAATTCTTACTTGCCTATGCAGCTAAGAGCTAGAGTTTTCAATTATTTTTTATGACTTCTAAGTAGATAACATTTGCTCAATTTCATAAGACACCTGCCATCTGCCAGGATCACTAACAAGTTTAATAGTTTGGTCACATTRCAGAAATAAATCACATTTAAAATATTGAAGACATTTTGCTCTGACAGGTTAGAGGGGAATTTCTGTGCTCACCTACTAAAGTATTTTCTGAAATACTGGAATTTTCCTGACCCCCAAAAGCAGATCATGTAAAATTACAATTTTACCTATAATTTTTTTCTTAAGTACAAATGTGTTTATTTTTAGTGAAACAGGTCAAAGGTCTTCCAATTTCCTGCGTTGTTTGAAGCCAGAATGAGTGGTTCAATGGAAATAGTCTGCCCTGTGACACAAGAAGGTAGGGAAGTAATGAGAACAGAGAAAAGCAGCACAGACAAGATTTCAGTTCATACCCTGACTTGCCTTTCAAACACCTCCTGTAACCTCAGAGAAGGTTATAAGAGAGAAGCCCAAAGATGTTTAATGTGTTAAACAGCAGTGATCAATGTACTCCCATGTAGATGAATGGATGAAGRGAACAAGGAAGAGAAAAACTCAGAAGGGACAACTTGCATTTCTCACTGATCAAAATCACAAAGGTAGAATCATAGAACCACAGAACATACTGAGTTGGAAGGGACCCATGAGGTGAGTCCAACTCCCGGATCTTTACAGGACATCCCAAGTGTCACACCATGTGCCTGAGAGTGCTGTGCAAGCACTTCTTGAACTCTGTCAGGCTGGTGCTGTGAGCACTTCCCTGGGGAGCCTGTTCCAGTGCCCACCAGTTCTCCTKGTGAACAACTTTTTCCTGACATACAACTTAAACATCATCGACTCAGCTTCATGTCATTGCCTCATGTCCTGTCACTAGTCACCAGAGAGAAGAGATGAGTATCTGTCTCTCCATTTCCCCACATGAGGATCTTGAAGACCACAATAAGGTCTCCCCTCAGTCTCTTCTTCTCCAGGCTGAACAGACTAATTAAACTTAGCTACTTCCCATACAACTGCCTCCCCCTCCATACCCTTCACCATCCTTTAAATCTGGATGAATATACAGTTGTTTGCTGGTTGCTTCAACTTGCACATGAAAAGTATTTGATATTTTTAAATCTGGATGAATATACAGCTGTTTGCTGGTTGCTTCAACTTGCACATGAAAAGTATTTGATATTTTTATCAGCTATGTAAGAACCACTAATGGCTGCAAATTAAACAAAATGAGATGTTAGTTACTAAAGACAGGGAAAGATGGAAGAGATCCGTTAGGCTATCTCAGCAAGCCCAGACCTCCTCCTGCCAGTGCATTTCCAGAACTGAAATACAGCTATAAATGACCACACAATGGGTTCATGTCTGTTCTACAAATCACTCCAGAATATGCAGATAAAACACCAACAGCCACATAGATGCTGGGGCAGCACAATACCAAGCATGCAGACAAGTTGAAAGAAAGTTATCACTGAGTAATTTTCTTCATTAAAGAGAGGCTGGGGCCCTTCTCAGGACTTGGGTGAGCTGTACAAAAGAGCCATTGCTTTGGCCTGTACACAGTGTGGCAAGAAACATKCTCATTAATTTCTACTGGATTAATGCAGACAGCAATGAGAGAGATTAGAAATCAACAAGACTCACATTCAGCAGAGTATTTCACTCCCTGATTTTTCATCACCAGAATTTTTTAATTATCTGCACAGTGCACAGCTTGGCCAACCGGCACTACAAGGGCTGTGGCCGACCCTGGGACACAAAACTCAAGCTGAATATAGAACTTTAGGTGAAGCTTACTTGGARGTTACCTTGTGTGGTGTGTAACGGTGCTGGGTAGGTCAAGATACAGCTAATCCTTTTGTTTTGGAGAGATTTAGCAACCCATTGGTCAAAAGTTTCAGGGAAAGCCATTGCCCAGATTTTGTTCTTCGTGTTTRGAAACAGAAAAATTTCTGTTTCAATTTGTCTTTCAGTATGTCTAAGGGAAGGACAATGGCAACATTGCTTTTGTCAGTAAACAATTTCTGCAACTTCAACAAGACCACGTTCTCACATGGCCTAAAAATTATTCAACAGCTTCAGGATGTTTCTATTGTCATTACATTTACTTGTATGCATTTTACTTTGCTCTGTGAGTTTATGCTACAAATTCTCACTTGCTAAAAGTAAATTCCATTTCTRTTCCTTCTCAGGAACAGTGTGGTCGTCGTCTTCCCAGCAACAGGAAATTGTGGGAAGGAAGTAGAGAAATCAGATTTTAAATGATTTTATCTACATCTAGATGGGCAAGTTGCCATCAGAGACAGTTAAATTCCCAAGAAGGTGGCTAACTCAGTCTGAAGGTAGAAACTAGAGAAACGGCAGCTTTCCATTTGGTTGGAATCAGTCTCAAAGAGAATATTCAAAACTTGTACTATCTTCAAAAATGAAGACAAAGTAAAAGGATTGCTTCCTTTCTTTTCAGTTCCCTCTTGGGTAACCCAATGAGGGGTGTACACTGCAAAATAATAGTGTAGAGGACTTATCCAAGCAGCTGAAGATCAATTTATTTTACACTTATCAACATTTTSTTTTGTGAACTTTCTAGTGCACTCTCCCCACTTTTTTTCCTTTTTCTTTTTTTTTCCTTTTTTTCTGGAGTTCATAGCTGGTTGACATGTATCATAGCATCAGCTAAAAATATAAGGTTTTTTTTTATCCAGACACTTTGGAGCATGCTGTTTGGAAGGGTTTCTTGTCTTTATTTAATTTCATTTTATTTCATTCCAACTCTTCATTCCTATTATAACTTTGAACTTGGGGGAGTTAGCGGGGAAGGGAAGAAAGGGGAGTGTTTTCATCAATTCAATTAAGGTGCTCCTTGTAACCAGGACCCAGAACAGTGCTGCTCTGCATTAYTGCACGCAGATTTCATTTGAAATTAAACACAGCATCAGAGCTTCTCATGTCATTTGCAAATGAAAACCAGGTGTTTCCAAGTCAGAAGTGCCAGGCAAACACTATACCCTATTTTTTTCTAGAAAGGGTAAAAAGCTACGAACATCAGAAGAAAATTATCTTGCTGATCAATCTTTGAAACAAAGAAAACAGAGAAAAAAGGATCCTGGTTTTTATACTTTGTACATCAGTGTTTGGGAGAAGACTGTCTGCTTAAAAAATGGTCATACTTGCTCCTTAGTATCATCCCATTCTGGGAAGTTTTTCTYAAATCTGATTTCAAGACATAAATGGTTATAAAGCTGTTCAGGGCTAACCACATTTCAAGAGTTTTTCAAGATGTTGTCCTGCATGTGTAGTAGACATACCGGACACCTATGCAAGAGAAAATGGTGTAGGCAAAATTCCTACATCCACTAGGAAGAGCACCAGCACAGAACAAAGAAAGTCTAGGTTGTTTTGACTSTTCCAGAAATGAGGGAAGGAAAAAAATACTTGAAACACTGTAGCTTCACTGTCTGAATAATGTGGAAAAGTATTTTTCACTTACATCGCTTGATATCAGGCCTCTTTAACGAGGTCTAGGAAAACAGTTAAATAGCCACAGCCCTTGGATGAAACAGAGAACATGCATGTGGAACATGARAACTGAGTTCTGAAAGAGAAATTGAGTTCTTAAGAGCAAGCAGTGTCTCCCAAGTATTGTCTCCTCAATATTAAACTAAATTTGCCATATATCTAGGGGCAAATAAACTCCTGAATGGCAATAAACACTGGTTAATCAAGATCACATTATGAAAGCAGTAAGATTAAATAACAAAGCAAAACAGAGTTTAATGTCTCTAATAGACATTCTTTTGTGATCAAATTACTTGGAGGATCAGACTTCCATGACATTCTATACAGTGCTGATGTTTCAGTGTCCCAGATGACATACTTTGTCTGATACACTAGAAAGTGCAATCTTGGATCCTCATAATTCATCTAAAAACCTCAACAGCAACAGAATRTTCAACTAAAGCTGCATGGATGTAAGTCCTTGAACATGAAACAGAAGAACAGGAAATGCTGAACAAAAGTTCCACCTGAGTACTTCCAGTCCCACAAGTTAGTGGTTACACTGTCATCTGAATATCAGAATTTTGGGGGTGATGTTTTTCTTGTGTTTTTGTAGTTTGAAGTCAGCATTCCATAATTCAAAGAGCTTTCCTTCCTGGCACTCTTGTATAGAATTGAACAATAAAGGTCATGTTGGACCTGTTCTACTGGGTGGCATMCCCGCCCATGGCCAGATGGCTGGAACCAGATGATCTTTAAGGGCTTTGTGAGCCCAAAGTATTCTATCATTCTGCTATTTAAGGAAGTGGAAATTAACCTGATCAACAAGAGAACGTGATCTTTAGCACTCAGTCAGTATCCTTACTTTTCATCAATGCTAATTTATTCAGATTATTCTCTTCCATTGCAGGACTGCAGCCACAGTTATAAAAGTACTGGAGACTGCTCTCCACAAGCCAGTCAGTTTTATTCAAAGGTGGATGAGAAATTGGCTAAATGGCTAAGGGTTATTTACTGTAACATCATTCATCAAATAGCCATTTTAAATTAAGACAAAAGGGGTCCCTTGGTAGTCTGAACAAAGCAGAAGTGGGGTCTCTGTGTGCACAAAACTGCTAATCGGTACATTCCTATGCAATGCTGCAAGAAATAAATTTCTCTTTGAACCTTCAAARTAACTCTGATTCACTTAGGAAGTTGCTACATGACTTTCTAGAAACATTTTATTGTACAGAGAGAGACCTGAAGATAAGGGAACAAACCTATTTCACTGAATAAGCAGGACAAATTTTCAAAAAAAAGAAAGTATTCCTCCCAGTTTGAAGCAATATTTTAGTATCAACGAACAAAGACATACAAATATTGCCCCTTTTTATCTGTTTGCCCTTGCTTACACAAAAACCATTTTTAAGGTTTGATCAATATTTTCTACTTTCTGTTTTCTGAATAATGTTTGCTATCACTGTGAAGGGCACTATAAACATTTGCACTGATAAAACATTTCTAAAGGCAGAAAAAAATCCCACTTTTTCTCTTAGAAAAAGTTGCTTTTGAATGCTATTCAGCATCTRGCTTTACACAGTCATTAATATAAACATAAAGAATTCCAGAGTTTTCTAGAATTAATTTTCTTCTGTAATTACACAATCTTCTCCTCAGTAGCATGGTGAAAAGACAGAAAACAGGAAAGCAACTAAGTGTTTGGATTCTGCGACAAAGAAAGGATAAAGACTAGAAAAATATCTCCCTGCATTGTTTTCCTTCCCCAATTTAACGTCTCTCTTCTCTTTTTTGACCATATCCACACTCCTATCAAATAAATTTAGATTCAATCTTTTCTAAAGGTTCTTCTTTAGTTCACAAACAGCTGATTTGTGAGTACACATGTTGGACATTTCTCTAGAGCTGTCTATAAATATTCCCTAGCTAAATCCATGAAGAAAAGCATAAAGAAGAATGTGATTGCTGCAAAACACAAATTCATTACAAATAAATTATTTTTATAACACCACCCCAGTCTGGTTTCTGGATGAATTAGCAGAAAATTGATTATGAGGTAAAGTGAAAGCTTTTTAAATCTGCCTCAGTTCTGGCAACAGATCGAAAAAAAATACATACCTTGGGTAAAGGCATGGAATATGATCCCCAATCTAGATCCTAAGTACATTATCACTTTATTTCAGTGGATTGAAGCACTGCTTAAACTRTTCTAGGTCTTTGTTATGGTGGGTTGTTCAGACACCTTTCCAGAAGACCCCAGAAATGCCTACTTCTTTTAACAATTGTGTTTTATTTGGAAAATTCTGTTTGTTGTGCTCCTCTTTAAGTGTCTCACCTACAACACCTAACAGCATCAAGAGGAAAACTCTGCCTTTATCGGTAGGGATTAGACCATAGTAGCCACCTGTGYTCCCCTTTTGCAACCACAGCACTGCCTTAAGTCTATTTACAGGGACAGGAAACAAACACATACACAGAAAGTCAAATATTCATCTAGGATAAGTCATGGTAGCAGTACTAACTCCAGTAATGTGTTCTGCTTTCATGATCTTCTGAACTGGTCCAACAGCATTGGTTTTAAACAAAGGTACAGCAAGGTTCAGGTTAAGACTGATGGAAGATTCAAAGGGGCTGTGGCTCTACTCTATAAATGTTGATTTTTTTTTTAGAGACTTGAGACAGGGAATGAATTTTGCATGCTGGAATCTCTTGCATCCCCTAAAATCTAAAAAGGTAATAAGCCCTACACTCCAGACATCTGCACTGCTTCCTGTTTATGCCCTAACTTTTCTTATCCTTTTATTTTCTTCCTCAGGCAAAAAATAATCCTGTCTCTGGTCTATAGCTAGCAAAGGTTTATTTACAAGGTTAAAACTGGTCAGCTGGCTCTGATTAAGAATGACTCTATCGGGTAATAAGACAGGCTTTCTCACTTGTATAAACTTGTATAATAAACTTGCTGAATAGAAAACCTATATCACCCTAAGCCAATGAGAGTTTTATCAGTTTTATTAGGGTCAAAACTCACTAGTAAGTATCTGATATCCATATTTATCCCATAATTGAAAATTARTTTTCGTAAGCAGCAAAATTGATGTTTCTTTCCAGAGAAGAGAAATAATCCATCCTGTTTAAAATAGCATAATATCTTGTTGTTTGGACAACAAGGACAGCAGTGTTTGCTGATATTTTCAAGCATTTGTGCTCAAAAAGGATCTTTGTCTGAGTGGTAGGGAAAAGTTCAATACAAAAATCATGGTATTCCATTAACCAGAGCAGATTTGGAAAACTCACTTAATAATTGGGTTATACTTCCTCAACAGACAGAACAATGTTAAACTAGCAGTCTCTGAGAACTCTAAAAGAATCTGTTCAAAGCTTTGTAAGACAATTTTTTCAAAAAGTACTAAAATATTTAGACCAATAAGGATATTCTGAATTCTAATATCCAAGTATATATGAAAAGATGAAGTAAAATGCAGAGAATTTTACAGCTTCACAGCTTTGGGAAACAGGACAACCCGTAACTACAACAGTCRGAAAAAACCTACTGCAGAGGTGATAATTCCACTTAATTATATTTGATGTTTATCAGTTTTGAAAATTATTTACTGCACTACATTAAATACAGTATAACTGTTACTATTCTACAGTGAATCGGTACAAAAATTGCCATTGGCCTCAAGGAATGAGAAAAGCTGTCATTCAGAACCATATGGAAAAATAAGTGAGAGATATTTAAAAAAGCAATAAATTATTTTTAGCAAAATACTATAATAGAAAGGAATGAAATGGAATACCGTAGAGTAAAACAGAATAATTCCAGAGAGACAATAATGACAATCATCCAGTCCAACTGCCTGACACTTTCTGGAGTGAYAAAAAGTTTAAGAGGGTGTTGCCTCAATGTCTCTTAAACACTGGCATACTTGGGGCACTGAGCACCACTCCAGGAAGCCTGTTTACCCCCTCTCAGTAAAGAAATTATTCCTAATATCAAGTCTAAGTCTCATCTGGTAAAGCTTTGAACCATTTCTGTGCATTCTGTCACTGGGTACCAGGGAAAATATCTCARCACCTTCCCTTCCCCTTACTCTCCCCAGGAAGCCTAAGAAAGCAATGAAATCACCCATCAGCTGTCTTTTTTCCAAACCAGGTAAAGCCAGAGCCTTTAGCAACTTGTTATAGCACACAATATTAATTCACATTTTGAAAAAGCCTACAAACAAATTATTTTCCTAGGAAATCATGWAGACATTTTATAGAGTAAAAATCCTTATGAGTTCAGATTACTCACTTGATACRAACTCCTCACTGCTCTAAGTAGTGCATTTCCATTGAAGCCTTTTATGTTGAAGAAATTTTTCTATTAATTTGACTTCAGCCTTATGAGTCAGTAACTAGTGAGTCACATTTCAAATTTCATGAGAAATGTCTTGCTAGGGAATCAAGTGACAAGTTTGTTAACTTTTCATTTTAGAATGATGTTGATATAAATTATAAAGACTTGTCCTTTCTCTAAACTTCCCTTCCTCAGGAGTGTTAATGAGGCTCAAACACACTAAYATCTACAGAATGGAAAACACACCACCTCTTTAAGGTGAAGAGTCCTCTGCTGGCCAGACAGCATTCAAGCTTTTGGCTCCAGCAGCCCCACTCACTGGCACTCAGTTGACATCAGTATCAACACAGAGAGGTTTAAAACAGGAAAAAAGCTGAAACACTTTGTCTCTCACATTTAACAGGAAATGCTCTATTTTCTTCTCTACACTTGAAATAGCATTTCTCCTCCTTAATCCTTTTAAAGAATATGAACACAAGAGAGATGACAACAGCATTTTCTGCAGCCTAACAGCACCCTAACCATGTAACAGCTGTGCCTGCTAGAAACCAAGATCATGCAGGTTAAAGTTCTACTACATTACTTCATGGCAGCACAGGAACCATAATCTACAGAAATATTTTCAGATCTTTTTAGGTCACCTGTGACAATAGGGTATRTGTGAGCCGTTAGTACATTTGATAAGAGTTTGAAGGGATATCATCCCTTTTGTGATAACACCCATAGGCCACAGTGTTAAATATCCCTCTCCAGCATTTCCTTTAAAGGCCGGCTGGCTGTGGTGGTTTAGACTGTGCTGAAAGCCAAAAGCACTGCACCCACGAAGTTCTCTCCCCTCCCCCCACCGAAGAGGAAGAAGGGAGAGCAAAAGCCCAATTAACACGAAAAGTTATGGCTTTCAGATAACATAACATAATTGTGAGAAAGCTACATATGTGCTCCAGAGAATGGTCAGACAGGCTGAATAACTTAAGTTGCAAAATAGATTTATTACTACAAGGTACTAAGAATACTACTGCACCAGGGAGGCGAACAAAGATATAGGGACGAGTTTACCAGGAGAAGAAAAAATAAAAAAACCTGACATTTTCAGACACCTGTAATCCTTTCCAGGATCCGTCTCTTTCCCAGGTCCTCCCTCTCCACACCCCCATGTTTTCCCGCACACGCAGGGGACAGGAATGAAAGTCTAACATAGATCAAACTACTCATTATGGTTATTGTCCAGCATCACAGGAGATGCGTTCTTGCAGCTCCAAGCTGTGGAAGTTTTTTTTCCCAAGAACAGTCAGTGTATAACTGCTGGTGGCAAGGGAATATTTTCTTTACCTCATAGGAGAAAAGAAAGGATGTCCTTCAAGGCCAAACTGCATTGTTTCAGTGGCATGAGACCACTATCACAAATCTCCTGGCAGAACACCGCTTCATTTGCAACAACTCGTTTCAAACGTCATGGGAAGGGCCAAGCCTCTTCCTCCTTTTTAGCTGATTAGTCCAGTCCTCAAAGGCCAGGTTTTTTCCCCTCAGAGCAAGGTCGCTCTCCTTTTTCTACTCAGGTCTCTCAATGATGAAATAGTCCTTTTGAGAACACTTATTTTCTCCATGTTTGAGAACACAGCACAGCACAGCAACCATCCAATCTTCTTCTTACTGTGATCTTCGGTCTCCATTTTTTTTCTTACATCTCCTCACCCTCCTGCTCTGTTTTTTCCCCAGTGCATGATATTAAAACTACACRCGAACAACCTAAAACTACATGGCGACTGCCCCTATATTGTTTTGAATTCTTCTTAAGTACGAGATAATATGTCATCACAGAGGTGTAACCAACCTGTGCAATTGGCCCAGGCCTGATGGGCAGCCTGTCCATCAACCTCAGAGCCATAATGGATTGGCTCTAAAACACAGGGGGYAGGRCTCYYTTTGCTGGAGAAGAAGGAGAAAGCTTCTAGAACTTCCTCACAGCAGCCATCTTTGTGGTTTCTTGGTCCCATCCCTCCACCACCAAAAATCAGACCAAGTAAAACCATGACACTGGCACAGAYCTGTCTGCCTTATGCAGAGAAACAGCTAAGGTGCTGTATATCCTCAAGAGGGCATGGACTGACCAGGCCTATATTACAGTGTTTCACAGCTGCTAAATGAGTGTCAGATCTTTGCAGTTTTATCACTGAAGAAGTACATTCATACATAGATTCCTCTCCCGCTGATCTCCAACACCACTTACATGGGTACTGGGTATGAGGACAACTTAAGGGTAACTCTTCATGAGAAACTCATCATCCCAGTTACCAAACATGAAACAATGAAGAGGCCATTCTTGGCCATTCTTCAGCTGTCAGCCAAAAATCTGGACTTCTAGGAAAGTGAGAAATATAAGTTAGCTTTTCTAGTGATACAGCTTATGATGCTCTAAGGAAGAAAAAAGAATAATATTAAGCAAAAGAATCTGAGAAAATCTTCAGACACTTAAAATCAAGCAACRCTTTGGCAGAACCATGGCTTCAAGGATTCATGAACAGACTGATTCAGTGCAAGTTACTGTGAGTTTCTTGGAATCTCTTATCCTTAAACTCAAAATTGCATGCTGTTTTATCTCCATTTATAAGGCTGCATACTTTTTCCAAATTTGGCATATCCTGTTGTCTCCCAAAGAGTATTTCCTTCCAGCCTCATTGCACATCATTGSAAGAAAGAAATACTATACAAAGGGACAGTAGAAAAATGCCTTTGTCACCTTGTACTCAGTCACACCCCAACTGAGACAGGAAAAGGCCAGCATTGTCACATGGATGTGAGTTCATTGATATGGCTTTTTTTTTTCATGTTCAGAAAGCAGGAGGGATAGAAGCAGGTGAGAAAATCACAAAGGGCAAGAAATGAGATCCAAAAATAACTTGCTATGGGGAGGGTTATCCACAGGGGACTCCATCATACATTTAATCATGTACATAATACATAGGACAAACAAAAATCAGCTGACAGGCAATGTGGCAGTAGAATAAGTATTCAGGCAGTAAATTTTAATAAAGTCAATTRGGGTAATTTTCTAGGTCTCATCTCACAAACTTTAATTGTCTTTTCTTTCAAACTTATCTTGCATGGTGTTTGTTGGAAATATTTCTCCCAATAGTCGTAACAACGAGTGTCAAGCACCATTGCATGGTTTTTGACTCTCAATCAATATAAAACCTATCAAGCAGTATGATTTATACTTAATAAGTCTATGTTTGAGTCTATGGTTTCTGCAACACATGTCACTCTAAGCCATYAGAAGTACAACAATTCCTTACTCCTTGTTGTCTATACTTTTCACCCCTACAATCTTGAGATTGCCCGAGATAATAAGTGCTAGCAGTTTATGCAAAATAGGACACCTGTCCTGTACCATAAGATGAAGGAAGGTCTTTGTGACCCCAAGATAAACTGATGACAAGTATGTGGGTTGTAAATTAAGTATTTAATCCACCCAAAACTTTTTCAAAGAAGCAATTTCTCAACTAGTGAAGGTATCCTGGAGATGTCATCTRCCCAAACCCAAGTCATTACAAAGATCCTTGTGAGAAGAACATATGTGGAGAAAGGCAGAAGGGAGAGAGCRGGACTGGAACTCCTACAAATCCTTATTTCTTAATCCTAATTTCTTAATAATTATTGCATCCAGTCCTCCAGAAACCKAGGAAATGAAAAGTGTTAGATGCCTTATCATGCATACCCCTCTTAACGCACTCTGAGAGCAAGAGATGGGCAGTTTGCACAATATGTTGTACTTTCTCTACTTGAATCATCAATTCCACTTTCACCTATTCAAATKTATCTTTTCTCCTTGGATCATTTCCAATTTTTCTCCTGCCAAGTCAAGGTCCTCCACCCTTCAAATCTCTTGTCATGTTGCAAARGTATTTTTTACATGAATTTGAATCATTGGCTCTAGTATTCCACTCCAAAACTCAGAAAATTAATTTTGCCTCTCTCCTGCTGTTATTTGCCAACAGTCTCTCCTACTCTTGACATACATGCAGGTGTTCAGCTGCTATAGCCTTGGTATTTAAAGCATCTTCCTTTCTTCTCCTAATAACCTGGTCTCAACAGCAAGGTCAGAGCCAGGAGAATCTCCCTCAATGTATTTTCCACAGCTCCAGTTGCAGTCAGGGTAATTAGGATCTGTTGAGGACAGAGGGATTAGTTTTGGCTAAGGGAATAGAATTAGGGCCTGGACAAGCCCACTAGACTTCCTGTGAYAAGGTTTTCCCTAGTTCTAAAGCCTCCATTTTTATAAAAGTTTTATATAACTTCCTTCTCAAGGTCACAGCAATGTTGTACCACGACAGATTTCTGGTTTTTAATATGAAGAGGACTTAAAACAACTTCTTTTCCAATTTCTCGTTTTATCCTTTTTTTTCAGGCTATGGCCTTTGCTAAGGCTTAGGCCAAAGAAACTTCCCTCTGGGAATAGAGCTCTTCTCCCTTCTCCAGTACCCTAAACTGGGCTTTCTAACAACTTCTTGTCCCCAGGCAAAGTTTAAACTTAGCATTTATCTCAGAGCATTGGACCAAGATGTCAATCAAAGCAGGCTTCCAAATCTGTGGTCCATCAGGGAAGAACACAGAGGAAACTTCAYCAATGCTTGAGTCACATGAATTATGCCATGGGTACAAAGATAGAACAATCTTCTTTCCCAATATATTGGTCCCAATATGCTGTAGGTTGTGAATTTTTTCAGTGTCTTGATTCTCTGCAAATGCAGGGATTACTGAGAAAGAGGTAAAGAGGCAAGCGAAGAGCTTTCCCATATGGTGTCCCAATGAAGTCCTGTTGCTCTTTGGCCTTTAGGTGCCAGAAAGCAAATAAACTGCAAGTTTCTCTCTGAGTCTGAATTTCTTATTCAAGCTACAAGGGTATATTTTTGAAATACTAGGAAAACAGGAAATAGTACAGCATAAATTGCAGAGAAGAGACAAAAAGAAATGACAATTACTATAACTATGAGACATTTCCAGAGCCCATGGATTACCAACCCATACTGGCTATACTGACTGTGATAATGGGAGTAGACATTTCCAAGAAATAAAGCAGCTAAAGCACAAATAGGTTTTAGTTAGGACATTTTACTATCACAACAGCTTGTGAGTTTTATGACACAAAAAGAAAGTCCTTTAAAAACACTCTTTGCACATCTGAAAGAGCAAGCCCATAAGTTCAGCTTTGAGTAATTTTGGGATTAATAAATTATACAGACAGTTCCATGCAAAATACTTGCAATGCTGAATTTTGCAGGGACCAAAATAATTAAAGCTGCTGTYTAGCACAGATCCATATTTACAACAGATACTAGGGACCAGGGTTGGAGAAGTGGGAGAGAGACTGTCCATTAGGGACTTTATCCAACAGAAACGTCTAACATGAAAGTAGAGCACACTTGCCATATGTGATAATAAAAGGAACAGCCCAGTTGTTTTCTTTAGTGCTTCYATAGCTGAAGCACTTCCTTTACTTTTGTAAAGCAAATTAACAAATGAAATGCTACTAAAAACTGAATTGTCAGGTCTTGGCACTGATAAAAATGAATGTGTGTCCCAGCGCCATGTTTACCAGCATAGAAACAGAAAACTAAATTTCTGTATGAACAAGCATAAACTCTCTGTTTGATGCTCATGTTGCTGCTATCTTCTCACCCAATGTCACAGGTCTGCTATTTCTATCCTTGGGCTGTTCTTTGGTTATAATGCAAATACTAGCATTTGCATAATCTCCAAAGGAATTTTAGCATGGTTGTGACTTGTGCAAATATACTTTTGGGCTTTCTATTTTTCCACTAATGCAGGAGGGAAAAATAAGTTTCAATCTTCATTTCCTGYCTCACTGACCCGATTTTGAAACCATGCTTTTGCATTTGGACAACAATTTCTGCAGCTAGATTAGAGTTTTATTAGTTTCTGTAGACAGGAGATCAGGCTCTTAAAGCTGGTCTTTAGGTCTTTGCTGAGCCAGTGTTACTCTGGTTCTCAATGACACCCGTAAGCTCAATTTTAAATGTTCTCTGAATACATCCCAGCATGAGCCCATGACTGGGGAATTACTGATGGCTATCCTGTAACAACTTCACACTGCTGCCTGTTGCCCAGCAGTCGTGTGACAGAAGCTGAAAATGAACCCAGATAGTCCCTTCCTTGTCCCACATAGCATGGAGCAGCAGCTGCTGGGTGAGTTATCTATCATGCCTCTGACATAACATCCCAGCCCATGCACTGGCAGTGGCATGCTGGAGCAGGAAGCAGGTGGCACATTTCTGCAGGAAGCACTGGTGCCTTGGCAAGTGCATTGCAGACAGTAAGTCTGATAATCCCAAGCATGTGACCACAATTCCAGGCCCCCCAACCATCACTGAAAGAGGCTGTGCTATTCCTGCAGGTGCTCCTGGGCAACAGCTTGGAAAGCAAGTGTTCTGCCATATGGGGCCGTGGGCAGGGAGCCACTGCTGAAGATATGTTTGGCACGTAGGCTCTTGGGGAAGAGATTAAAGCATTCTGCTGTGAGAGGCAAAGATGAGACTCCCACATGGAGTCTCTTTCATTGGAGATACTCAAGAACCATCTGGATGCAATTTTGTGCAATGTACTCTAGGGAGACCTTGCTTGAGCAGAGAGGTTGGATGAGATGACCCACTGTGGTCCCTTCCAACTTGACCCATTCTGTGAGGCTGTGATTCTGTGACAGCCAGTAGCAGCAGATTGCAGGCAAATCTTCAGAATCAAATCTGATTTCCCGGAAGAGGGCTGTAAAAGACTGTTACAATACTAGAAACTGAATTATCATGAAGGTGAGTCTGGCAGGACATTACATTTGAGAGGTAGCTGAGGAAGAGCAAAACGATTCAGTTCACACACTCAGAAGTCTGTGTATCACCTTTCACCATCCCTGCAGGAATCCACATGAACACAGTTTCTGTCCTTTCAGCTGCGTGCAGGAGGCCACCAGTAGAGACTAGAGGGGAAATGTTTGTGACGCAGCCATGACAGCAGACACATTTGAAACATGGATTCTAGGGGGATGGAAACAACAAAACATAGTAAATAATAAATAGTTTGACCATTAATTAGAAAACAAAATGCAATAGATTTCTTCAGGAACACCTTTACAATAACAGTAAAGTAGTAGTATCCTTAAGCGTGCTTGAGTTACACCATGCATTTGTGCCTCTGGCCTGCTGTACTGTGCACTGATTTCCTTCTAAATATAGGAAATTTCTTCTGTAATGGCATGACTAAGTCCACCATGGGAACTGTCTTCTTAAATTTTATCCAGAAATAAGATTATAACTGCATTCTAAAGAGCAAAAAATTACAGTGGAGTGAGCTAAAATTTCTACATAGGAATGAGATTGCAAATATTTGTGAAACAGAGGAATTAAGAAGAAGAATAAATTGGGATTTATGTATAGAATCAGAAAAGCTGTGGTTCTAAACCAAAATTCTCCTGTAAATTTAGGCTCCATACTGTTTAACTGTACTGCATRATAGCCCAAAAGAAAATCATTCTTAACTATTAACACCATGTTTTATGGACTTCTAGATGTTTTTAAAACATACAGACTAAACTGCCCTGCGGAAAAGATCTAACAACTTGGAGTTTGGGCAAGAAAGAGAAATTTAGTTAGGTCTAGACACAGATTGCTTTGAGCTTTTGAATATTAATAAATAATCTTCTCATATTCCTGGAATCACTGAGTATATTATTTACAGCTTACTGTCACCCTGACATTCKCCCCTTAAATTTGCTTCCATTAATTAAATTAATTACTAACTGCAARTGCAGGTATGCCGTTCCTGTAGGAATTTCTTGATTACCTAGCTTAGCTGTTTTTATCAAAACTTCAGTGTGCTCAACATCAATAACATAGGCAAGCATTCAGTGAAACAGCATTCAATAGAATGACATACAAACCAGTGGTGAGAGACAGAGCTACCTCATTGAATCCACTCCCCTGGTTAATTAACTAGTAGATCTCTTTCCTGRAAAGACCTTAATTTGTCCAAAAAAAMCCCAACCAAMCARACAAACAAATCAAAACAGCACTGAAGACAGACATTGTAACTTTTACATATCATCCTCAAACCAAAGAGATCTACCAACTTCATGTCACAGGAACTTCATTTGCAGTACCATTTTACAGCCACTCTGTCAAGTATTTGAAAATCTCTAAGATGACTTTGTAACATTGTGTAGTACAAGCATTGAGTTAGTATAGGCTGTGGTAGATGAAGGAAAAACAAACAGTAGACAACAGCAACCAATGTAAGTCTGTCTCTCAAGCATCTCATAGCAGCCTGGGAGCAGGAAACTGACTGCTGAGGTGGCAGGAGACCAGCAGGGCCATGCTGCTCTACCAGGCTGTGGGAATCCCCACACTCGGGAGCATCACTCTTGGGCAYGAACAGCAAGGAAAGCAGTGCCCCTTGCCTGAGGCATCAGCTGTCCTTTGGGATGCTAGTAAGTAAGAAAATGTTATAGAAATAGTGGGGTTAAAAAAGGGGACCTCCTGATGACTCCAGATGTGCAAGTAAAGTGAACAAAACTCTGAGACTCCCTGCTCAGTATCACACATCTTTTTCAGATGCAAGGGATGAACCACTACTTCGAAGAACTTGTGTCATTGCTAAGGGCAACTAGCAACAATTCAAATATGAGAAAAATGTAATGAAATTACACTGCTATAATAAGACAATACTGGCATCCAGTGGATTTTAAAATATGCCGTACTTGGATTTTTTTTTTTTGTGATATTGTTTATTTGTTTGATTGATCTTGTTTGTCTTTTTTTATTTTCCTGCAAAGAAGTGCTTCCTTTTGAAACAGATTTTTGATCCATCTCCCACATTTTGTTAACTAAGTACAGTAGAGACTGTGATTTATTCCTAAAGAAAAATGCAGAAAGTTTTGTCACACCTCTTCCGGACTCAGTTTTGGCACTCAATAAGGTACATTGTTGCAGCAGGCAATAAAAATATGCAGGAGCTTTCAGTTCAGTAGTTCATGTTCTACCAAGACCTAGACAGCAGAGACCTACAAAACCTGCTGGTTTTGTCCAGGTTCCCATACCAGGATATCAGGGTCTCTGCAGTAAACTCCATCATGTTACAAGAARCAGTCCAAAAGAATAAGTAATTTAAATCTTATGAGAGGACTAAGAGGAGCATGGGTGGGGTAAGGAGCCTTATCTATGAAGTACTTAAACAATAGCAAAAAGTTGCAATGTTAGGCAGGGAACAAGATCATGGCTTTTCAGAGAAAATCCTGGAGTCATTAGAATAGTTTATGGATTGGACACAGGAAAACCCTTTAGGAGAAACTTGCTAGCAACAGTAACTCTGAGAAAGTGCTTTCCTTTGTTCCCACCAAATGAAGGTTGAACAGTATTGGGCATACACACACAAGTTCCACAAAAGACTGAACTTTCTCTGCTGTCTTTGCTGCCACTCTGACTTAGGATTGTGGGAAAGAAGCTCATTCAGGGTGATACCTTGCCCTCTCTGGTATAGTGGGCAGGTGAAGTGCCAGATTTGTGGGTTTTTGTGATAGGGAATTCTCCAACCACAGAATCACCTTTTGGTAGCTACAGATCTAAGCCAGGCTTCACCAATCAACTGTGCAATTGCACAAGCTTCTGTAGACCATTAACATCATAACGGGTTTCTGCTGCAAATTTATTTTGGTTTATTTTTAACAATTTTGCCCCCAAATTTTGGTGTTTTAGGTATCTATCTCAAAGTAAACCTCCCAACAATATATTGGTTTTAAATTCCAATTCCTCAATATATTTAAGCTTATTCACATATGCAAACAAATACTTCATTCCACTAGAATTTTTACTGAAGCAGAAATGCAATTACATTTGCAAAACTCACTAAAAAGAMACTGTACACTTCACTGATGTTCCTACCTTAAAAACAGTTCTCAGATTTTAAAATACCTGGGTTTGAAAACAAAGGAAAACCAGAAGCAATTATCACTTTATTCTGCCTGGCAAAACAGTGTAAAACTGGATAGTTCTGTTGGGTTAGACAATGATGGGAGAGGACAGTTTACAAGATGAGGCTTGTTAGAGCTTGAAACATCCCCCTCTATCTACTCAGATATTTTAGAAGCACTTACACTGCCTCACATCTGAGTCAGCTCAACCACATACAGTGTTTCAATTTATTTCCATAAGAAGAATAAAATAACCCCCAGGTACATTGCAGGAAAAATGCTTACACTCAGACCTCTATTAGAGTAGATAATGGACAGATCATAATACCTACTTCATCAATAAGTGTTTTATATTTTCCTTTTCTGTTGCTACAGGAGTCACACCTTCCACAGACAGATATGAGTTTTTTTTTTTATTTTACTGGATAAACAACAGAATAAAGTTTGTTTTTTTCTCAAATTTCAGCAGTTTGCAGGATTGTAAGTCCCAGTGTAGTCAATATCATTCAAATATGAGACCAGATGTCTTCGTGTTTGCAATACATTCTTTTGGAACAGCTTGTCAATTCACAGTCAGTCTTCTAAAATCTGATAAAGAGGGTTTTTGTGTAAGGGTATTCTGATCTCTTTGTTAGCCCAAGCGATTTGAAACCTTRTACTACAGTTTTAAATTATTAGGTACCCAAAGATCCACTCTGCTCACTATATAATAATGGACTAACTCAGATGCTAATTTAACTTCTATCTCTCATTCCTTTTATATGATCACAGAATCAATCAAGAAAAGATCTCTAAGATCACTGAGTTTAGCTATTAATCTATCTTAGCCATCTTCACTAAATCTCCAAGTGCCATATCTACATGCTTCCATAGATGGTAACTCAACCAATTCCCTGTTCCAAGCCTTTTCCAATGTTTAACTACCCTTTCAGTGAAGAAACTTCCCCTAATATCCAATCTAAACTTCCCCTGATACAGGCCATTTCCTGCTGTAATGTCACCTGTTACCTGGGGAAGAGGCTGAGCCCCACCTCACCAAGTATCCTTTCAGGCAGTAATAGAGAACTGTAAAGTTTCTCTTGAGCATCCTTTTCTCCAGGCTAAGCATGCCAACTCTCTCAGCTGCTCCYGGTCAGATTCATGCTCCAGACCCTTCACCAGCTCCATTGCYCTGTTCAGGACTCGCTCAGTGAGTAGTGAGTAGTCAGTCACYCAGTGAGTAGTCCCCTTGTAGGGAGGGGACCAGAACAACAGGACAAGACAGAAGGTGTGGCCTCATCAGTACTGAGTACAGGGGGACAGACACTTCCCTAGTCCTGCTGACCTCACTATTGCTGATGTAGGCCAGGATGCCATTGGCTTTCTTGGCCACCTGGATGCAGCCCTGGCTCATGTTCAGTGATTAACACCTCCAGATCCTTTCCCTCTGGTCAGCTTTCCAGCCACTCCTTCCCCAGCCTGCAGCACTGCACAGGGCTGTTGTGACCCAAGTGCAGGACCTGGCACTCGGCCTTGTTTARCCTCACACARCTGGCCTCAGCCCATCAATCCATCCTGTCCAGATCCCGCTGCAGAGCCTTCCCGCTCTCCAGCAGATCAACAGCAAACTGACGGACAGTGCACTCGATCCCCTCATCCAGATCATTGATGAAGATATTAAACAAGACTGAGTGCAAAACTGAACTGTGGGGAACACTACAAATTACTGGATTTGTAGTCCAGTCCAGATTGTCCTCCAACTGGATTTACCTCCATTCATGACTATGGAGTTGTGGYGGGCTGGGCCATCCAGCCAGTTTTTTAACCAGTGAACAGTGCATCTGTCCTGACCATGAGCAGTCAGTTTCTCCAGAAGAATGCTGTGGGAGACAGTGTCAAAGGCTTTACTAAAAAGAAAACAACCACAGCCTTTCTCTTACCCACTAAACAGGTCACCGTGTTATAGAAGGACATCAGGTTGGTCAAGCAGGACCTGCCTTTCTTAAACCCATGCTGGTGCAGACTGATGTCCTGGCAGTCCTGCAAGTGCCATGTGATGGCACTTAGGATGATCTGCCTCATGACCTTCCCCAGCACTGAGGTCAGGCTGACAGGCCTTTAGTTTTCCAGATCCTTCTTCCAAGCCTTCTTACAGATAGGCATCAAACTGGCCAACCTGGTTGTCTGGGATGTCCCTGGTTAGACAGGACTGCTGATAAATGATTCAAACAGGTTTGATGAACTCATGTGCCAAGTCCAGCATGAAAACCTAATTGTGTTAGTTTAAGCAGRTCCTTAACAAAATGGTTTAACTGCTATGTTGCTTTCACTTTTKTAGGGATTCAGGGCTGACAGCTGCACAGGCAGAACAATAATATCTTCACTTGGGTAAAGAAAGAGCACCAACAGAAACTTCTCAAAGTCAGGTTGGGTGCAATTCTGAATTACAAGTGAATATGGTACCACAACATGTCCCTCACTAAATTCCACATTTCAGTTTTTTAGAGGTGAGAAAGAGCCTCAGCTCATGCWCAGCGTGGACTTTAATAAGGCTTCTAATGTCCTGGAGTCCTGGTGAGAAATCTTGAGGACCATTACCTCATTGCCTGATTAAGGAGGCATCTATACAGTTTTCACACCTTCTTATACAGTTAAGCATAACCTCATTATCCTTCCTTTCTTCTTCCAAATGAGTTTTGCAATAAATTCAAAATGACCTAACACTGATAGGCAAAGAAAAATCCCTGCTCCTAGAAAGAAAAGAAATATGAATAGGGTTGGGAAAACTAGATTTTAACAAGATGTGTTTAGTGGCTTAAAAGGATCTGACAATTATGAATGTAGGAGGTTGCTTCTTAGATTCAAACATTTAAATACAGTTTTTTATAACCTTGTATATTTATTACAAAAGCTCAGAAAGCTCCAATCTTCTGTTGGAAAGATGTGGGTTAACACAAGGGTTCAAGAAACCAGTATTTTCAAGAGACTCTATCATGCTTTGAGATTGGTTCAGTTGGTTAAGCATGTTGCTAATAAAGCTGAGGTAGTAGGTTCAATCCCTGTATGGGCCATTCACTTAGGAGTTGGACTTGATGATCCTTGTGGGTCCCTTCCAACTCAGAACATTGAATGATTCCACTGTTGCTTCAGGAAATGGTCACATCCCACACAGGTCTCTCAGTTCAAGACATTTCTTTTCTCCCTGCCTTTCTGGTAAAGGGTATGAAAAGGAACAGCAAGCAATGGACATACTGCAGAAGGAAAGAGGATGGACATATGAACTTGCATGCACACATATAAAACATGTAACCATGTATTATGTCCCCTTGATTCCATAAAAATTCTACTTGCAAAAGCTCATTCTAGCAACCCTAACCCACTGCCTAGTGTGACAGCTGTCAAACTGCTCACACACAAGAAACTCACTGCATTTACCAAGATAGCTTTACCATTTAGTTGTGGGGATTTTTTTTAAGTAGCCTGGGATGTACGAATCAAACAACTGTTGAAATATAAATCTCCATGGACATAAGCGTGTCTAATGCATGTAGAGAGTGAAGACATTTTCTAGTCACTATTAACAGACCAGCTGAACATGAAATCTGAACTTTCTGAAAAAGCTTTTTGAACAGATTCAAAGCAGCATCTTAATTAGAGGTACTTTTGCCCTGTGACTCCTAAGGCAACAGGCTGCATCCTGCCTAGCACAGCAGGAATTGAAATCTGACATTATCTAACAGCTACTTACTAGCCCATATAAAATGAACTGACACGGCCAACTTGACCTCCACAGACCTGCAGTCATGAAAATTGGAATACCTTTTACCTTCAAACACCGCACAGGTGACCAGAAAATGCTGTAGTTCTGTTCTGAAGGGCAGTTGTGGGTCAATATCTACCRAAAAAGGGTATTTGAAAGTGTTCTGCTGAACAATTTCTGTAATTGCGGTCCAGTATCGATTTTCACATTCTTGAATGTGAAAAGGCACTTCAGCTAAAGGAAATTTAACTGAAATTCAAGGGTTGACATTCTAGGAAGCTATTGYCACATAATTAATACTAACAAATTGTACAATGAGCCCTTTAGTACAAAGTTTAGTCACACTAGAACTGTTAGAACTTTATTCTATTTTTTCCACTTTATTATTTTAGAACTGTTGTACTTTATTCCAACAGCATCTACTAAAATGCAGAATTTATGTATTTCTCAACAGAGTTTCTTCCTCTTTTCTCTAGTCAGGCAGACAGCAGACRCTATATTGCAGGCATATTAGCTGACTACCAAGGAGAAGACTAGTAATGTATGCAGTTCTTTATATTTCACATTCTTATATCTCTGGTGACCAGGGTTAAGCAAAAGAGAATGATCATTTTAATACAGACAATGAAATCTTTGCTTCAACCTGGTCTTGAAAATTTCTTTATTTTCTTTTCCTCAGATTAACACTGTTAATTTTTGAAGTGCAATACAAGGAGAAYGACATGCTTCTGTAGCTAAAATCACTCACATTAGTCACATCCCCCAAGTTTTGTAACAACTGAGACTGTTATTATGAAATTCAAGCAATGCTGAAGGACTATAAAGTTAGAAAGCATTTGTTGTGTGGATAGTTAATAGAAAAATGGCAGCTGCATTTCCACAGCTGCTTAGGTCTCTCCCCTTCTTTGATAATCATCTGCTTCTCCAAAAGATGTACAGGGCCTTTACACCAGTTACCAGCAAATAAGGAAAAGACTGTTTTCTTGGTACTTCTCTAACCCTAATTTTGTATTTCTCAGCGCACAGATAATTACCATTTAACTTAGAAAGTCCTAGAAGTTTATGTATAGTATCTGTATAGTATTAAAAGAGAATATATGGATATGAAGACTGCACATTCAGAACAGAGCACTAAACTTAACTGTTAACTGCAGTTAAGTATTCTCCAGCTGCTGGAAAAGCGCTGCAGTTCCATGTTCCTCCCTAAGACATTCCTGCAGTTGTTTTCCATAGGTTTTACTTGAATCATACAACAGCAGGAGACATCCAGAAATGAATTACAGACTTCCAGGAGCTMTCCTGGCTGCCAATACCTTTCAAAGATGATTGTGAGCAGCCACTGCTAGGTGTCCACCAGCTCCCTCAGCACTCAAGGATGTATCCCAYCAGGAGCTGTGGACTTACCGATGACAACTTTACAAAAGATATTCTCTAATCCAATTCTCATTGACCAAGGGAAAAATCTTCCTTCCAACATTCCTGTACCCTAATCTCCTGGTCAGAGGAGGGCTGATCTTGTCACTCAAGAGCAATGTACAGATAGTGTTCAGTAACTGTCTGTACTCTTATGCTTCCTGTCCTCTCTGCTTCCTCTTATTTAGTAACACATCTGCCTTATCCAGTATTTTCTTTTTGTTATTGATGTATTTGAAGMCAATTCATTAAAGACCACTCATTTTAGTACCATTTTTCTGAGTTTCACAGAGAAATAGAACTACAACACTTAGGGGTGSTAGGGTTTTTTACATGCGAAGCCCTCCTTAGAAATTCATCCTCACAACAGCAACACAAAAAACACCAGGCTCAGTCTAAGCAAGCCACGTTCTGAGAGCAGCCTGGCCTACCAATGGGACAGCAATGGAACACCAAAGCATTGGMACATCCAGGGAGGTTTAGGAATTGTCTTTGAGACACTTGCGCTATGGAGCAATTCTTCCTCTTCTTTGGGACATTTCTCTGGAAAAAAAAAGCCAGGAAAAAAGAGAGCCAAAGGGCTTTCTAATGGGTGTTTTATTAAAAAGTTGTATGTTTACAAAGRAACTGGATGGAAGACACTGATGTTATTGTCATGTCATGTTACTCCATTCAGCAACACCATCTGGAATAAGTTACTTATGTTTGGTACTGGACCTATATCGTTCTCCAGTGAAGTGCATGTTCCTTTTTTAATATTTTTTTCTATTTAGTTTAGTCTACTGAAAATGCTGCAGTTGTTAAATACACAAAAATTCCATGATAGAGAACTTCCAAACCTATGGCCTCTTTTATTTGATTTGTGACGGTTTGGGTGTCATTTTTGGGTGGTTTTTTTTTTTTTTTTTTATGTTTTCAGATTTTGAGGAATATGGTTGCCTAAGGACAGTTTGTTTGTTTTTGGGGGGATCTGTTTTGTTTTTTTGCTTGTATGTTTCTG